>NW_026261588.1:914807-1104807 GCF_900747795.2 Erpetoichthys calabaricus | reverse complement strand
GTTTCTATAAACTTAATTTAAACTTACGTTTTACACCGTGCTTTGTTTCCCTTATGAAAATGCTTGTATGCTTCACTCGCTCCCTTCTGAATTGTTTAACACTAGAATTACCAGAGCCTACGAAAAAACTCGTAAATCCGTCCCACCTTAAATCGCGTCTTAAATCCGTTTGCACCTCTCCGCCAGAATCCTTTGTCATCTAAATGTGCTGATAAAGCTACTAGCAGCCAGCTATTCCATCCCCCCACCGACTTAGAATGAACTTCTCTCCTAGCTCAAGCCTTGCCTTGATTTGATTACCTGGGATTGAAGTGGAGTTTTACAGTGGAAATAATTCTAGCGTTATTTGGAATACACGCATTTCATGTGTGTTCCATTTCTATAGTTGGCTGTGCAAACACATTTTTAAAACAGAAACGTTTTTCATATTCTAATAGTAAATGACAAAATGTAGGCATAAACTATATAACGTATGAAGCCTGAAGTCCATATATCAAAGAAACACTTTCACAAAAGGTACAAATAAAAGAACACGTGCGCCTTCATGCAAAAAAAAAAAAAAAAAAAAGCCGCGTTAGCATGCCACATTGACATTCTTACTACAACCGCCGTGGTGGCGTAATGGTATCAGCCCCTGATTGGGAATCAGAGGGTGGCGAGTTCGATTCCGCACGGCTCCACTTCGAGAAATTAACTGCTCTTATTCTTACAATTTTAGAATAACAATATAAATTTGATTTCAGTCTGTAACAGGCGGTGTAACTTATGATACTGGTAAAGGTTAGCTTTTTTTTTTTTTTTTTTTTAATTCACTTTTCATTCTCGCAGTCGCATTCAGAATCAATCCAAACAACCCCATCTGACACAGCTGGTTTCACATAAATAAAAGTGCACTTTTATTCAAGACTATAACCGAAGAATAAAGAAAGCAAGTTACAGTTGGTGGTTGATACAACAGCTTGCGTGGTGCAATGTTAAGAACTGCTGATTTCCGATCCGTGCTATATAAAATCATCACATTCAAATATTAACAGTTCCCACACACCCAAGGTCCGCCATTCCTACATTTACAACATGTGTACTTGTTGCAGTGTACACACCTCTCTGTGCTATGGTTCCTATTACAGTGAATGAGCACCTGACACTGTACTTTCTTCCCTGGGGGAAGCTGAGGTCTTAGAACGGAAGTTTGTTGACGCTGTATCATCTTTTCTTTTTCCATCGCCTTTTCCTGTAAGAAGCGACGACGAAGTTCCTCTGCAAGGTGAGCCATGAACACTCTTCTTTCCTCAGCGGACCCCGTGCATGCCTTATACAGTACGTGTGCGTTCATCGCTGCTAGGTCAAGGATGTTGTACAACACAGCAACCGGCCACCTGCGTGTTCCTGTGCGCACTGAACAAGCACGCGCCTTCTGGTCCATGATGTCAACGCCACGCTGGGGAAAAAAGAAAGACAAATATATGTGACATTTTGAAGAAATCATTTTATCACCAGAAGAGCACCAGAGTACTTCGTCACACTAATATTTTTTTCATTAGCATACCTTCATGTGGTTGTAGTCTGTGACCGTGTTTGTTTTTTTTTTTTTATCTTGCCCAATCTCCACATCATGGTGCATTGTGCTGAGAATGCAGACAGACTTCATCTTTTTGGGCACATACACTGTCAGCATGGCACTGGGAGATCTAAACACCAGCGTGGAGAATTGTTCGTGTACTGAACTGACTTTAGCTGCAGGTGGAAGTTCCCGTCGCACTTTACGGTCTGTTGTTACGGTTCTGCCTTTGTCCAGAAATGGCTCCATAAGCTTTATGACCACAGACTCGGAAAGTCTTTCTCCCGTGGGACGACTGGGATCTTTTCCTAAATAAGGAGTGGCATTGCACATGTACTTTGTCTCCAAATCTGCCGCAATCCAAAAAGGCAGAACCGTAACAACAGACAACTTCTTCACGTCACTTTCGCTGGCTAATAGACTGCTGCACCGCAATACAGCTCTGCTTGGCACCATGAATAAAGTGCGACGGGAACTTCCACCTGCAGCTAAAGTCAGTTCAGTACACAAACAATTCTCCACGCTGGTGTTTAGATCTCCCAGTGCCATGCTGACAGTGTATGTGCCCAAAAAGATGAAGTCTGTCTGCATTCTCAGCACAATGCACCATGATGTGGAGATTGGGCAAGATAAAAAAAAAAAAACAAACACGGTCACAGACTACAACCACATGAAGGTATGCTAATGAAAAAAATATTAGTGTGACGAAGTACTCTGGTGCTCTTCTGGTGATAAAATGATTTCTTCAAAATGTCACATATATTTGTCTTTCTTTTTTCCCCAGCATGGCGTTGACATCATGGACCAGAAGGCGCGTGCTTGTTCAGTGCGCACAGGAACACGCAGGTGGCCGGTTGCTGTGTTGTACAACATCCTTGACCTAGCAGCGATGAACGCACACGTACTGTATAAGGCATGCACGGGGTCCGCTGAGAAAAGAAGAGTGTTCATGGCTCACCTTGCAGAGGAACTTCGTCGTCGCTTCTTACAGGAAAAGGCGATGGAAAAAGAAAAGATGATACAGCGTCAACAAACTTCCGTTCTAAGACCTCAGCTTCCCCCAGGGAAGAAAGTACAGTGTCAGGTGCTCATTCACTGTAATAGGAACCATAGCACAGAGAGGTGTGTACACTGCAACAAGTACACATGTTGTAAATGTAGGAATGGCGGACCTTGGGTGTGTGGGAACTGTTAATATTTGAATGTGATGATTTTATATAGCACGGATCGGAAATCAGCAGTTCTTAACATTGCACCACGCAAGCTGTTGTATCAACCACCAACTGTAACTTGCTTTCTTTATTCTTCGGTTATAGTCTTGAATAAAAGTGCACTTTTATTTATGTGAAACCAGCTGTGTCAGATGGGGTTGTATGGATTGATTCTGAATGTGACTGCGAGAATGAAAAGTGAATTAAAAAAAAAAAAAAAAAAAAGCTAACCTTTACCAGTATCATAAGTTACACCGCCTGTTACAGACTGAAATCAAATTTATATTGTTATTCTAAAATTGTAAGAATAAGAGCAGTTAATTTCTCGAAGTGGAGCCGTGCGGAATCAAACTCGCCACCCTCTGATTCCCAATCAGGGGCTGATACCATTACGCCACCACGGCGGTTGTAGTAAGAATGTCAATGTGGCATGCTAACGCGGCTTTTTTTTTTTTTGCATGAAGGCACACGTGTTCTTTTATTTGTACCTTTTGTGAAAGTGTTTCTTTGATATATGGACTTCAGGCTTCATACGTTATATAGTTTATGCCTACATTTTGTCATTTACTATTAGAATATGAAAAACGTTTCTGTTTTAAAAATGTGTTTGCACAGCCAACTATAGAAATGGAACACACATGAAATGCGTGTATTCCAAATAACGCTAGAATTATTTCCACTGTAAAACTCCACTTCATCCCAGGTAATCAAATCAAGGCAAGGCTTGAGCTAGGAGAGAAGTTCATTCTAAGTCGGTGGGGGGATGGAATAGCTGGCTGCTAGTAGCTTTATCAGCACATTTAGATGACAAAGGATTCTGGTGGAGAGGTGCAAACGGATTTAAGACGCGATTTAAGGTGGGACGGATTTACAAGTTTTTTTGTAGGCTCTGGTAATTCTAGTGTTAATGAATTTTTTGCTCTTCGCTGTTTGCGGCTCTTCCGTCATTTCCCCCTACTTCGTTCTTTTATCTCGCGAATATGTTATTGCAATCCTTAACGGGAGCGTTTCAATAAACTGATTGAAAATAGTTTTCCATTTACCTTTTTAGTAAAAGGCGAGCTTTTAAGCCTGAGAAATCACCCCGTAAATGCACACGTTTAATTGCACATGTGTTAATATGTATGGTTGCACGGTATTAAAAGACAGTGAACAACATCAGTTACCTTTGTTCCCGCGTTTGATAAAAGGTGAGCTTTTAAGCCTGAGAAATCACCCCGTAAATGC
Organism: Erpetoichthys calabaricus; assembly: GCF_900747795.2. NCBI lineage: Eukaryota > Metazoa > Chordata > Cladistia > Polypteriformes > Polypteridae > Erpetoichthys > Erpetoichthys calabaricus. Next base: position 1,100,811 of record NW_026261588.1, on the reverse strand, counting down.
ACACGTTTAATTGCACGTGTTAATATGTATGCTTACACAGTATTAAAAGACAGTCAAAAATTAACGTCATTTACCTTCGTTCCCGCGTTTGACTCGTGCTGTAAATCTCTTCCTTGTTTTTAGTTCACGTGATTACGTAGGAGGCGTGATGACGCGATACGTGACTCCGCCTCCTCCATTACAGTATATGGACAAAAAATATATTCCAGTTATGACCATTACGCGTAGAATTTCGAAATGAAACCTGCCTAACTTTTGTAAGTAAGCTGTAAGGAATGAGCCTGCCAAATTTCAGCCTTCCACCTACACGGGAAGTTCGAGAATTAGTGATGAGTGAGTGAGTCAGTCAGTCAGTCAGTCAGTCAGTGAGTCAGTGAGGGCTTTGCCTTTTATTAATATGTATAGATTGAGAATTTGTTCTGTTCTGTGTATTGTATTGTATTGTATTGACCCCCTTTTTCTTTTTGACACTCACTGCACACCCAACCTACCTGGAAAGGGGTCTCTCATTGAACTGCCTTTCCGGAGGTTTCTTCCATTTTTTCCCTACAAGGTTTTTTTTTTGGGAGTTTTTCCCTGTCTTCTTAGAGAGTCAAGGCTGGGGGGCTGTCAAGAGGCAGGGCCTGTTAAAGCCCATTGCGGCACTTCTTGTGTGATTTTGGGCTATGCAAAAATAAACTGTATTGTATTGTATTGTATTGTATTTAGAGGTTCAAGTTCAAAGCAGAGTAGGGAAAAAAATGGAATAGGGAATAATAACTTATTATCTATAATCTTACCTAATACAAGGGCTGGTACAGCGGGAAATGGACAGAGAATGAACATTAAGCCAACCCGGGTGGAACATACTTTGGAGCCAGCACAGTAAAATCTTTGTTTGTGTAGATGAAATATAGGACCAGTCAACACCAACTAAAACTCTAATCTGAACCTTATTAAACGAGATAGCTGTAGCACCTAAATAAAAAAATTCTTTTAGCACCCCCTCCCCATAATAAAACCTAATAAAATCATAATCTTGACCTTATTAGGCAATAAAGCTATAACACATAAGATAAAAAATATTTTTTTCATTAGCACCCCTCCCCCCCTGAAGTAATGCAACATTAATGCACAAGAGTGCAAATTCAGAAATAGTAATTGAATAAACTTAGACTATCTAACCCAATTACTAACTCTAAACTTAACAACTCTAAATAGGACAGGAATAAGTAAACCAGCAACTAAGTTTAAAATCAGTATCTGAAAAATAATTTCTCCAAAACACTCTTCAGCCCCACAACCAGAGTCAGATCGACTGGAGCAGGCAGGTTTGAACGACAGTAATAAAAATAAAAAAAATTTTCACTTGCACCCCCCTCTCTTAAAAAAGGAATAGAGAATAAAATAATATCTGATCACCTTGAATCGCACCTAATACATAATCCCTTGATTATATACAACAAAGAGTAAAAGAAGGCAAAGGTCAATGCAAAGGGAAATGGACAAGGGATGAACATCAGGCAGAACATACTTTGGAGCCACAACCCAGTATTGGTAAATCCTTGTCAGAATTTAAAATTGATAACCTATTAGAACCAAAAAATTCTATTCTGAGCCCAATACGAATAGAGCACCCAAGATTTTTTTAGTCCAGCAGCAAATCCCCGAGCACCGCCAGAAAAGAATAGAATAAGACTGGATAATCTATCCTGACTTAAACTGTAATCTGAACTTTACTCATTGATTAAAGTATTAATGACCACCTAACCTTAGACTAAGATATGTAAATTTTGTTCCACTCAACACCCTGTCCCCCCAAAACACCAGTTGAAATCTACGTTAATTATAAATAAGAGAATGATTACCGCGTCACAAAAATAAATATCCCTAACATCACGCTCGGCGATATCAGTTTAATTAAACAAGAGGATCGCCTTCTACAGCAATAACAACAGGACAAACACATTAATCTTATCCATCATAGGGCATTTGTTTTACTATTTGATCATTTCTTTAGTGTATTTCTTTACTATTTTTTGAATTTTGACTTTAACTTTTTGAAGTTTTTATTATTTTTGACCAATTTTTTTTTCCAGATATTAAAAACTGGATATATTTGTGAGGGTTGAAAAAGATGGTTCTCTTGCAGAGGTGCCACAGATAAAAGATTCTCCATCTTAAAATGCTTTCTACATTGGTTCCATATTCTGAGTGAGTGAAGCACAATTGGGTTATTAGTATATTGCCGATACCTTGCATTTATTGGAGCACAAAGCAGGGAATATAAAGAAGTACTACAGGATTGTACTTCTATTGTGAACCAGGCCTGTGTATGTTCATTTATTTGTGTCCAGGTTTTTATGGCTTGTATGTTTGCTGCCCAGTAATAAAACTGAAAGTTAGGTAGAGCCATGCCACCTTCTGCCCGAGGTCTTTGTAGGGGCGCTCTTTGGATACGTGGATGTTTTGGGTTCCAAATAAATGAGGTTACTGTTAATTGCTTAAAGAATGATTTATTGATCATTCAACCCTTCATCTCACTATAGCTGGAAGAATTAACATTGTTAAGATGAATATTCTTCCTAAGCTTCTTTTTTTATTTCGAAACATTCCAATATACATCAATAAATCATTCTTTAAGACCAATTTTTTTTCTAAATTTTTTTTTACTATTTTATTTTTTAAGTCTTCAAGTGTTTATCTCTTGGATTTCTAATTTCTAAAAAAAATGTTTAAATCAAATTGCTTTAAAAACATAGTCTTCTTTACAAGACTAACTTAGAGGATATTGAAGGACCCTAATTTAGAAATGAACCCTAAATTAGGTTAATATTAAAGAACTCTAGCTCAGGGGGAACCCTCGGTTAAAGGGAACCCTTAGAGTAAGGAGTCTGACACATAAGAATGAACCCTAAAGCATTGCAGATGATACCAAGATAGGAGGATTAGCAGATAATTTGGAATCTGTTATATCATCACAGAAGGACTTGGATAGCAGACAGGCTTGGGCAGATTTGTGGATGATGAAATTTAATGTCAGTAAATGTAAAGAATTACACATAGGAAGTAAAAAATGTGAGGTTTGAATACACAATGGATGGTTGGAAAATCGAGAGTCCACCTTATGAGAAGGATTTAGGAGTCGTAGTGGACTCTCAGCTATCAACTTCCCGACAGTGTTCAGAAGTCATTAAGAAGGCTAACAGAATGTCAGGTTACAGTGGTGTGAAAAACTATTTGCCCCCTTCCTGATTTCTTATTCTTTTGCATGTTTGTCACACAAAACGTTTCTGATCATCAAACACATTTAACCATTAGTCAAATATAACACAAGTAAACACAAAATGCAGTTTGTAAATGGTGGTTTTTATTATTTAGGGAGAAAAAAAAATCCAAACCTACATGGCCCTGTGTGAAAAAGTAATTGCCCCCTGAACCTAATAACTGGTTGGGCCACCCTTAGCAGCAATAACTGCAATCAAGCGTTTGCGATAACTTGCAATGAGTCTTTTACAGCGCTCTGGAGGAATTTTGGCCCACTCATCTTTGCAAAATTGTTATAATTCAGCTTTATTTGAGGGTTTTCTAGCATGAACCGCCTTTTTAAGGTCATGCCATAGCATCTCAATTGGATTCAGGTCAGGACTTTGACTAGGCCACTCCAAAGTCTTCATTTTGTTTTTCTTCAGCCATTCAGAGGTGGATTTGCTGGTGTGTTTTGGGTCATTGTCCTGTTGCAGCACCCAAGATCGCTTCAGCTTGAGTTGACGAACAGATGGCCGGACATTCTCCTTCAGGATTTTTTGGTAGACAGTAGAATTCATGGTTCCATCTATCACAGCAAGCCTTCCAGGTCCTGAAGCAGCAAAACAACCCCAGACCATCACACTACCACCACCATATTTTACTGTTGGTATGATGTTCTTTTTCTGAAATGCTGTGTTCCTTTTACGCCAGATGTAACGGGACATTTGCCTTCCAAAAAGTTCAACTTTTGACTCATCAGTCCACAAGGTATTTTCCCAAAAGTCTTGGCAATCATTGAGATGTTTCTTAGCAAAATTGAGACGAGCCCTAATGTTCTTTTTGCTTAACAGTGGTTTGCGTCTTGGAAATCTGCCATGCAGGCCGTTTTTGCCCAGTCTCTTTCTTATGGTGGAGTCGTGAACACTGACCTTAATTGAGGCAAGTGAGGCCTGCAGTTCTTTAGACGTTGTTCTGGGGTCTTTTGTGACCTCTCGGATGAGTCGTCTCTGTGCTCTTGGGGTAATTTTGGTCGGCCGGCCACTCCTGGGAAGGTTCACCACTGTTCCATGTTTTTGCCATTTGTGGATAATGGCTCTCACTGTGGTTCGCTGGAGTCCCAAAGCTTTAGAAATGGCTTTATAACCTTTACCAGACTGATAGATCTCAATTACTCCTGTTCTCATTTGTTCCTGAATTTCTTTGGATCTTGGCATGATGTCTAGCTTTTGAGGTGCTTTTGGTCTACTTCTCTGTGTCAGGCAGCTCCTATTTAAGTGATTTCTTGATTGAAACAGGTGTGGCAGTAATCAGGCCTGGGGGTGGCTACGGAAATTGAACTCAGGTGTGATACACCACAGTTAGGTTATTTTTTAACAAGGGGGCAATTACTTTTTCACACAGGGCCATGTAGGTTTGGATTTTTTTTCTCCCTAAATAATAAACACCATCATTTAAAAACTGCATTTTGTGTTTACTTGTGTTATATTTGACTAATGGTTAAATGTGTTTGATGATCAGAAACATTTTGTGTGACAAACATGCAAAAGAATAAGAAATCAGGAAGGGGGCAAATAGTTTTTCACACCACTGTATATAGCGCCTTGATGTGTGGAGTACAAGTCACAGGAGGTTCTGCTCAAGCTTTATAACACACTGGTGAGGCCTCATCTGGAGTACGGTGTGCAGTTTTGGTCTCCAGGCTACAAAAAGGACATAGCAGCGCAAGAAAAGGTCCAGAGAAGAGCGACTAGGCTGATTCCAGGGCTACAGGGGTTGAGTTATGAGGAAAGATTAAAAGAGCTGAGCCTTTACAGTTTAAGAAAAAGAAGATTAAGAGGAGACCTGACTGAAGTGTTTAAAATTATGAAGGGAATTAGTGCAGTGGATCGAACCAGTTACTTTAAAATGAGTTCATCAAGAACATGGGAACACAGTTGGAAACTTGTTAAGGGTAAATTTCACACAAAAATTAGAAAGTTTTTCTTTACAACAAAGAACAATAGACACTTGGAATAAGCGACCAAGTAGTGTGGTAGACAGTAAGACTTTAGGGACTTTCAAAACTCGACTTGATGTTTTTTTGGAAGAAATAAGTGAAGAGGATTGGTGAGCTTTGTTGGGCTGAATGGCCTGTTCTCGTCCAGAGTGTTCTAATGTTCTAACTATAACCCTAGGGGAGGTTTTTTCACTGTAGCATAATAGAAAGTTACTTAAGTGAAGTGGAAGCAGAAAAGGTAAGGGGTTATTAACCCTTGAGGGAGCTGACCTGATTGTATAGAAATAATACTAAAACTGCAATCTTTTTATATGAAGGACCCTAAAGAAGAAAACAGGAGGGGTAAAAGCAAAAGAAAGGATTTTTAGTGTTAGGGAAAGTCATTAAAACGTAAAAACATAAAAAGGACTTAAAATACAAATAAAATAAAAAAGGAAAAAAGTCCTTTGACTTACATGGGGAAAAGGACCCCCCGGTGCTTTCTATGTTCCTGGGGTGGGACGAAGGGGCCCCTGTGATTTCAATATCAAAAGTTTGTGAAAACACCTTTTAGTATTTGTGCAGGGCCTGTTCAAAGTTAGGGTCTTCTGTTTAAAGAGACAGTACACCATTTCTGAAAAATAGAAAATAAAGGATTTAAAAGATGAATATAAATTATTTTTAGATAAAGAGGATATCTGGAGACTCATTTGAATACAATTACAAAAGAAAAAAGTTTTTTTTTTTAAATTTTTTTGGAGGGTCAAGCTACAGTCTCTCGAAAAATAGACTTAACGTTAAAATGGCTTCTGACTTGTGTTAGTTGTTGAATTCTTGACTCTAATGTATATTCCTTATGTCTCCTACAGGAACCTATTGAGGGGAATTAATAAAATCTATTTTATTAAGGGTATGTAATAATATATCAGAATTGTTGATGGTATGTATTAGTGCAGATTTACTGAATATGAAGTAACTTAACATTAAGTTTGAGAAAATAAAATATTATTTGAATAAAACAGTTTACCTGAGGAACCTAATAATAATAATTAAAAAAAAATTTTAAGAAAAGGTGAATGAATGAAGAAGAAAGGATAAATACACACTTACCTTCCCAACATGGAGGATCAAATCGAGAGAACGGTGAAGTCAAGGGTGATGTGACGTAACAGAAGCTGATTGGAGGATAAAGATAAACAGAGATTGTTAAACACATGACACAACAAAAGAGACTTCCTCTTTCGCTTTAGACACGGTGGAGATCGGTTGGATTTGAACGACGGAGCCAAAACAAATATACAGATAAGACTTGTTTATATCTCTCTATTATAAAAAGAGATCTTGGAAAGCAAAAGCAAGGCTACGATACGTGATCTTCTTGGAAGACATTTAAAAGACCCGCAAGACCAAAGAGACTTGCCACGGTGTGTCTCACGGGGACCGTAAACATGAGACTAGGTGCCAAGAGATTGTCCCAGGGCCGTAGCAAAAAAGGACAGTGGCTGTACAGGCTTTTAAAAGTGCGACAGCAGCTACCCCAAACGAACGCTAGCAGCGTTATACATCCTGCAAGAAAGAATTTAACCTCGCCCGGGGCAAGAAATAACGGACAAGTATTGTTTTTACAATGTCACGTGAGACCAGGCAGTGATCCATCATTTAAAAGGAGTCCACAGACCTGTAAGCTAGCAGTTGTTGGATTGCTTTTGGCAGGCAAGCATCATGTGCTCGGAGCTCTTAAAACAACGACATGCGACAGGCAGAAGAGGCAGCTAGCAAGCAGCAGAAAGACAGCAAATAATCCAAAGGCACATCCTTAGCGTATTTTCAGCTGCAACGCCCTTCACAACATGAGCAGCATTATACGTCTGGGAAGAAAGATATAACCACGCGCTGGGCAGGAAATAAAGAACAAGTGTTGTTTTTACAAACGTTTTTAAAGTAAAAGTGAAAATAATGCATATGTAACAATTCCCAAGAAAATAACAATCTCTTTAAATTGTAGATTGCCTGCCTAAGGTAAAGTCATCCCTGATGATTGGGGACGTGGGAATGAGGGGTCCTTTCATCGGATTAGCGCTATTTCAGACATGGAATGGCAAAATGGGGGAGGCAACGTGATGAATGAGGTCTCCAGCACTTAAAACAAATCCAAATCATATTATGTGATATTATCTAATGTGAAATTCTACTCCGTACTTCTAGAATTTTTATTTTTACACTGTATTGAGGATTTATTCTGTTCTATGTATTGTATTGTATTGTATTGACCCCCTTCTTTTGACACCCACTGTACGCTCTACCTACCTGGAAGGGGGTCTCTCTCTGAACTGCCTTTCTCAGGTTTCTCCCATTTTTTTACCTACAAGTGTTTTTTTTTAGGAGTTTTTTCTGGTCTTCTTAGAGGGTCAATGCTGGGGGTCAACGTCTGGTGTGTCTTTGATTTTGTTTGTTAACTTTATCTTTTATCTTGCACCTAACCTGCATGTCTTTGGACTGTGGGAAGAAACCAGAGCACCTGGAGGAAACCCACTCAGACACAGAGAGAACATGCAAACTCCACACAGGTAGGACCCAGGAAGCGATCCCAGGTCTCCTTACTGTGAGGCAGCAGCGCTACAACTGCACCACCGTGCTGCCCCAGATCAGCATCAGTCCATACGAAATATGAGCAGGTCAGTCCGTTATATCCACCTTAATTAAAGATTCTGTGTGTTCTGTTCATCCAGTTGCTTTTTCCCTGCCTTTCCAACAGATGGCACTTTGTAACCCTTTTTAGTGGTAAAATGCATTGTATTGTCATTGTAATAGATGGCATATAACAAACATTAATAACACTGCTTGTACAAATCCTGTACTAAATGGCGTATCACAGAGACATAGCAATGGGGCAGACACACTGCACTGCAAACATTAACACTGAATACATCCAACAGAAAGTAACTGCCAGATGGACAGAAATCAGCTTATCCACCTTAACAAAAGGACAAAGTCTGTGTGTCTATGAGTCTGTCTGGTTGCCATGTCTCTGTCATTCCAACATATGGTGCTTCACAAGCATTTGTAGTAATTCAATTCATCACATTTGTCATTTCAACAGATGGTTGTACCAAATCGTATATAACAGAGACATATGAAGTGCCTGTCTGTGTTTCTGTGTTTCTCTGTGTCTGCCAGGTTGCTCTGTCTCTGTTGTAAAACATTTGGTATGGGAGTCATAAAAGTAGTGCTAATGATTGTGATGTGCCATCTGTTGAAATGACAAATGCAGTGCACATTCTTGCTACCTGAATTACAAAAACACAAGCCAGTAGGGTGCACTTCAAATGTTAACACCTAATATGTCAAACAGAGAGTAACTGCTAGATGGACAGAAACTGGCAGCTGCATCTCAAAAGCAATAAGCATCCATTAGAGAAAAGAATCAAATGCATAAACGTATGTTGAGACAACGTGAAAAAGCTAAGGAAGTCAGGGGCAAAAGAAATCAAGATGTGATGTACCAGGCCAGAGATGATGAATTGTCCGAGGATATGATTGTACAAATTATTAAGGATGTCTGTGCTAGGGAATCCATTCCCGGACAGGTTTTTCCATTCCCGGGAATTCAGGAATCCCACATTTCATTCCCAGAAATCTCACGTGAATGGTTTTAGAATGACATACACTTATTTTTAATAAAACTACTGCAATATGTTGACACAAATAAAAGACTAACCTTATCTACAAGCAGTTCATGCTGTCATAGAAGTACATGTATCTTTAGTTGCGGTAATAAGAGCATAGAAAGCACAACGTCCTCACAGGAGGCGCAGTAATAGAACCGCTGCTTTGCAGTAAGGAGACTGTGGAAGATTGTGGGTTCGCTTCCCGGTTCCTCCCTGTGTGGATAGCGCTTTGAGTACTGAGAAAAGCGCTATATAAATGTAATGAATTATTATTATTAACGTGTTCAGCGTGCAGTCTTCCATGCGAGACCGCACCTTCGTGCAGAAGTACGCCAGCCGCTGAGAAAGCATGCTCTGCCTCCACTGAAGTAGGCGGCACAATCATCAGATACTGATACACTTATTTTAAACCACGCCCGCGCTTGCCGTTGCGCTGAAACACCGCCATTTCAGCTTTTACTGATGCATCCAGTTTCTTGTCATCATTCTGTGATGGCAAGTTTCTTGGCACAGATAATGCAGACACAACAGACTGACGCATTGCAATTTCAAGTTGCTGTTCAAAGCTGTTGTCTGATGAAGTGCAGCTGCAGCAATAGTGCCACCTTAATTATTTTCAACTATAACTCTGTTATTTCTTGATCGATTTTTACACTTTTACACGCTATATATGCGAGCTTGGCCGTTCCCGTTTTCCTGGGAATTACAGCAGTTTCTTTCCCGGGAATGGGGGAATGAAAAAAGTCCGGGAATCCCTGGCTCCCGATTACTGGATTCCCTAGTCTGTGCACACTCAATGCTCATACAGTAGAAACCCCAGAGGAACATGGAGAGTGAAATCATTAGAATACCACGGCCATTGTAGCAGTGCGGGCCCAGGAGACACCAAAAACAACCAGCGCCAGACTACAGTGTGATGTTCAGAGTCAGAGGGTGTGAAATCAAAGGGGAGCCCCAAATCTTATTACAACTCATGAGATGGATCAGTCATAGAGGATGGCAAGAGTGAGGGGCCTTGTCAACGATGACTGGTTATGGAGCAGGTCCTTAGAAGAGTCTGAACTCTTTGGGATGAGCCGCAGCTGCTTTGAGTCTTTGCCTTCATTTCTGTCTTTGATGCATCAATTAACTCAGAAGAACTGTTTGTGAAATACAGGAGAAGGTTGTGTCAGATGGTTGCTCAACTCTATCAAGGACATGCAGATGGCTGTGCTTTGTGTGTAAACTGAGTGTTGCTTGACACAGAGAGAACTCTAATGCACCATGGAAAACAATGCAGGGATTTCTACCAACCTGTAACACGGCCGGTCAGGGGATATAGAAATCCTGAGGACTATTATGATGCAGTCCATGAACTCGACTGAGTGATGGTATTGGTGATGACTGTGAATACTCGTCAGTGGGATGAACATCACCTTTCATTTTCTCTCTGATGTCAAGTTCTGCTCTTGGGTTTCTGCAGCTGTCATTGAACTTCCTCACTTTTCAGCCCTGCAGTTTCTCTCAGCCTTTTATTCTTATTATTTATGCTCAGATAAATACTACATATGTACACATTTATTCCTTTTGATTGTCACATCACAAGTTGTTCAGGCTTTCTATCTTTCATATCTCAAATGGCTGCTGGGTTGTTGTAGAGCACAATGGCTCCTGCTGCTTCATACACAGAAAGCGTTCAGTTATCTTGTAAGACATTTATAAATCTAACGACACAATGCAGAGGTGTGCGCTCACTCGTGTGTTTTAATATTTTATTTCTTTGTCATGAATACTTTAGTGAGTTTTTGAACACAAGTGACTTTAAGTGATCATTAACAAAGACCTGATGCTTGATAGCCGTGTGTTTAGATAAACCTCAGCATGTTGATTTCAAACACGTGAAAGTTCTTTGTGTCAAGTCGTGTCACTAATACCAAACAATGCTGTGACTGTCCACTCAGATCCTAAATTTGATTCAGCTCATTGTATTTCCTGATTGTGATGTCTGTTCAGGTGAAATGCCATTATATGAACACACACAGCTGAAGTCATTTTGTGTTAAATTCCTTGACTTTGCTATCTGGTGTCAGTTCTCATCTCAGGTTTCTCCAGTTTGCACTGAGTTTTATTTTATTTATTTCCCTGACGTCTCTTCTTTTCCCCTAACCACAGGCTGACAAGCTGCGGTTTACAACGTCTGTTCCCCTGATGAAGTTGTTGAAGTGTCTCCCTTTCCCAGAATTCTCCTTATTGGCCTGGTGCACTAATGTGGTGAGGAATTTGTCTTTGTAGTGTTGTTGCAAAAATCAAACATTAAAAGATCGAATATGACAGAGTGTAAAGTGATCTTATTATGTTTTATATCACATTATTTCATTTGTTCAGAGTATTATACACAATTTTATTTTTTAACGTTGTTATTGCAGTATAATTTAACTGTAAGTGTGCTTTCCAAGGAGCAGCTCGTGTACACATAGAAGGAGGATGTGCTGCTACAGACAGAGGGCCGTTTCACACTGAGGGGATTTTTTCCAGACCATTAGGAATTAGAAGGTCAAATCTTTAAAACATTTTTTGGACTTCCCAGATGTGTAAAAGTGAAGCTCCTGAACCATTGGTTATCTTTGTGCATACTCACCTCATCAACGTGTACTGATACGGTCTGTGAAAATGACATTAAACAGAGAGGGGCTAGAAGTGTTCAACTTAATTAATAATAATAGTTTTTTGGATTTATATAGCGCTTTTCTCACTACTCAAAGCGCTTAGCAATTGCAGGTTAGGGCCTTGCTTAAGGGCTCAACAGAGCAGAGTCCCTTTTGCCATTTACGGGATTCGAACCGGCAACCTTCCGATTGCCAGTGCAGATCCCTAGCCTCAGAGCCACCACTCCGCCACCACTAAGCCACCAACTTAGCCCTCACAATCTTTAAAAAGTCATCATCTGCTGAATTGAAGTGGCAATATAGGAAAGAAGAGAAGCAGAACAATCACAGCCACACAACCACTAAGAGACTGAAATGCCTCACACATTTAGGTGTGTCGGTGTTGTATCATCTGTGACAGCTCCGCAGATGGCCAGTTTGTATCTCTGATTTCCACATCCAATTACATTTGTATTTGTTTTCACTTTTTTGGGCACATTTAAGAATGTTAAACTCTATAATTACTGAATAAAGGTTTATTGCCTGCTCCACTTGCTTGCATTACTATTTGCTCAGTGTTGCCATCTGGGGTTACAGAGAACAGAGGAGACGTCTTCTAATAGGTGAAGTGTAGCACAGTAGCAGTCAGTCTTGAATGGAATTCGGAATCCATAGTCCACGGTCAAGTGAGTGTCTGCCAGCTGTGTCTCCTTCCAGGCCAGGTGAGTGCAAGAATGAGAGAACTAGAGGTGGGGGACATGTGTGAGGGTCTACATAACAAAGAATCTGGTATGGGAATAAAGATATCTCATGCTGTTGGAAAGGGTCACCCCAAAACCCTTCCATGATAAAACATGCAGCATACAAGGGAAAAACACAACATAACCAGTTAGACAATGCATGAGATGTTTTAGCATGGAGTACATCACATCCTAAACATGCTGATACCAATAAATTGGATTCTTTGTGAAGCCTGTGTTTAATTTTTCAGAGGAACCACAAAAGCCACACATGATCTTTAGGAAACACAAACTGAACACACAGTATTTTGCATGTCTACATACACACAGTGTATTTACAAATATGTTTGTTACTCTTGTGGAAGACCAGCCCAACTACAGACAGACACCAGGACACACAGAAGTCCCAAGTCTTCACTACGCAGTCCTTTGCACTTCACACACAGTGCACAACCCACCAGCACTATTGCTCACAGTCTTTTCTTCATCTCTGCCTCCCGACTCCTCCTTAACTAATGGAGCGACGCGGCTCCTTTTATTATCACCCAGATGTGCTCCAGGTGCTCTCTGATGACCTTCCTGCAGCACTTCCTGTTGTGGCGGAAATGCTGCAGTCCAGGGCTTAGCCAATGTCCATGTGCCCCATGTGGCCCCAACACTCACCAGGGTGGCTACCTTCTCGTGTCCCAGGGGAGGTGCTGCTCCTCTCCCAGTCCTTCCATCCTCCAGGCGTCCTGACTGGGCGTGAGCCCCAGCCGTCCACCACATTCTGTATTAAGGAAAATGTATGTTTAATCAAATTTCAGACATAATCTTAAAAACATTCTCTATAGATGAATCTATACTAATAAAAGGCAAAGCCCTCACTGACTCACTGACTGACTGACTGACTGACTGACTGACTCATCACTAATTCTCCAACTTTCCGTGTAGGTGAAAGGCTGAAATTTGGCAGGCTCATTCCTTACAGCTTACTTACAAAAGTTAGGCAGGTTTCATTTCAAAATTCAAAGCGTAACGGTCATAACTAGATCCTCTTTTTTGTCCTTATACTGTAATGGACTGCAGCTCGATGGCCATGGGAGGCGGACTTGCGTATCGCGTCATCACGCCACCCACGTAATCACGTGAACTGACAGTGAACGCAGTACATAGAAAACAAGGAAGAGCCCCAAAGAGCGCTGAAGAAAACATTCATTACACAATTGAGAAGGCAGCGAAACAATAAGAAGCGAGCAAGTGACGCATACAAGCATATTCATAAGTGCAGCTACTGAGGAAACAAAGCACGGTGTAAACCGTAAGTTTAAATTAAGTTTATAGAAATTCTCCCGCTACCGTTTGCAATACCATATTCGCGACATACAAGTTTAATGAGAAGACACGAGGTATAAACGAGACTTTGGATCACTTTGTAACGGAGTTAAAATTGCTGTAGCGAGAAACTTTTAAGTGCCGGGTCTTAGCTAACATTAAATTAAGCCGTGGACATCGCAACATAACACAAGAGAGCGGCTCACGTGAACTGGCTGAACTTTGAGGCAAGATTGCTTTTCTCCTGTACAACTATACGATGCATTCTCAACAGTAAGCTTGCACGGCTTGGTCATATTACAACCGGAGTGCTGAACTGACAACATGGTATACAAACAGAACTATAACAATCGTAATAAATGAACAAAAAAACAGCGGAGAACCCGTGGATTAAATAAACAGGCTGCTTCCGTTGGCGAAGCAACGAAAAAGGAAGACCTTATATGGCGTTCGTTTATAAAACAGCGGAGTGCCTTATATGAGCAGGCAGTCAGCTAAAGAAGGGAATCAATAAATAACTATAATGGTAATAAACGAACAAAAAATAGCGGAGAATCCGAGGACTACATAAAGGAAATGGGTACCTGAACAGAAGAGTGAGTCTCAAATAGCTACACAATAACTATTACAATCGTAATAAATGAACAATAAAAAAATACATAACCGCTAAGCAAGGAGAAAGGACAGCCTTATATGCCGTTCGTTTATAAAACAGCAGAGAGGCTGTGTAAAGGCAGCTTCACAAAAAAACAGATCCTTAACAAATTGTTATTGGTATATTTTCCCTCAATTTAAAAAGGTTTTCTTTTCTTCTTAATAAAAATTTAAAAGCAGTACTTCGCCGGTTGCGAAGCGCGGGGATTTGGAGCGACTGACGCATACAGACATATTCATGAGGTGCAGGTACTTCGGAAACAAAGCACCATGTAAACCTAAAGTTTAAATTTAAGTTCATAGACCTACAAAAGGTTGCCATTGATTTGATGCAAGATTGCTTTTCTCCTGTACAACTATAGGTTGCATTCTTAACAGTAGGCTTGCACAGCTTGGTCATATTACAACCGGAGTGCTGAACTGACAACGTGGTATACAAACAGAACTATAACAATCGTAAAAAAAGAAAAAAAAAAACAGCGGAGAGCCCGTGGATTAAATAAAAAGGCTGCTTCCTTGGCGAAGCAAGGAAAAAGGAAGACCTTATATGGCATTCGTTTATAAAACAGTGGAAAAGCTTTGTTAAGGCTGCTTCACAAAAAAACAGCAGAGCGCCTTATATGACCAGGCAGTCAGCTAAAGAAGGGAATCAATAAATAACTATAATCGTAATAAACGAACAAAAAATTACATAAAGGAAATGGGTACCTGAACAGAACAGTGAGTCTCAAATAGCTACACAATAACTATAACAATCGTAATAAATGAACAATAAAAGAATACAGAACCGCTAAGCTAGGAGAAAGGATGGCCTTATATGGCGTTCGTTTATAAAACAGCGGAGAGGCTGTGTAAAGGCAGATCGTTAACAAATTGTTATTGGTATATTTTCCCTCAATTTAAAAAGGTTTTCTTTTCTTCTTAATAAAAATTTAAAAGCAGAACTTCACCGCAGGGGTTTGGATATTTATATATATATATATGTGTGTGAATGTATGTATGTATATATGTATGTCTATATATATATATATATATATATATATATATAGGGTGGCACGGTGGCGCAGTGGGTAGCGCTGCTGCCTCGCAGTTGGGAGATCTGGGGACCTGGGTTCGCTTCCCGGGTCCTCCCTGCGTGGAGTTTGCATGTTCTCCCCGTGTCTGCCGTGGGTTTCCTCCGGGCGCTCCGGTTTCCTCCCACAGTCCAAAGACATGCAGGTTAGGTGGATTGGTGATTCTAAATTGGCCCTAGTGTGTGCTTGGTGTGTGGGTGTGTTTGTGTGTGTCCTGCGGTGTGTTGGCACCCTGCCCAGGATTGGTTCCCTGCCTTGTGCCCTGTGTTGGCTGGGATTGGCTCCGGCAGACCCCCGTGACCCTGTGTTCGGATTCAGCGGGTTGGAAAATGGATGGATGGATGGATATATATATATGTAGATATGTATATATATGTGTATATATATGGAGATATGTATATATATATATATATATATGTGTATATATGTAGATATGTATATATATATGTAGATATGTAAATATGTATATGTATATATATGTGTCTGTATGTGTATATATATATATATGTGTGTATGTATGTGTGTATATATAAATGCATGTATATGTATGAATGTGTGTATATATATATATATATGTATGTGTGTGTGTATGTATGTGTGTATATGTATGTGTATATATATGTCGATATGTGTATATATTTATGTATATATATGTGGATGTGTATATGTGTATATATATATATATATGTATGTATTGTGGTGGATTGCCGGCATTTTACTCCGGCCCTCACCCCCAGTCCGCCAGGAGGAGCTCTCCCGACAGCATGATCGTGCCCCGAGTTCCAGCAGGGCCTCATGGACTATGTAGTGTTTATACACAGCCCTGCTGGATACCTTGGGGGCCACCGGGAGTCGCTGTAGGGGGGCTAGCGGGCTCTTATGTGCCCTATAACCCGGGAGTGCGTCATCATCACGTGACAGGAAGGAACGACGTGCTCCCGGGCTGAAGAAAGGACTGTTTACCCTGACCCGGAGGGAATAAGGACTTGTGGGTTTGGACAGGAACCACTTCCGGGTCAGGGGATATAAAAGGACTGTGGGAAAGCCCAGACGCTGAGTTGAGCTGGGAGGTAGGAGGGCGAAGTGTCTGGGCGAGGAGGATTGGTGTTTGTATTGAGAGAATAGTGATTTATGAGTGTGGAGTGGAGGGTGCTTTGTGCACAGTGTAATTATAAAATAAATAGTGTTTACACTTTTACCTGGTGTTTAGAGTGGTAGCTGAGGGTTCAAGAGGTGGACAAAGCCTCAATCTGTTACAATATGTATATATATATGTATATGTAGATATGTGTATATGTAGATATGTATATATATGTATATATGTATATGTATATGTATATATATATGTTTACATAACCTCTTTAACACACTACTTCTCCGCTGCGAAGTGCGGGTATTTTGCTAGTCCCATATATTTTAGATTAGATTAAATTTATTTATCCCAAGGGGAAATTAAAATACATACAGATGCAGAATATAAAAAAGAAATGATACAAACTCACAGAACAGCCAATCAATCATATGATAAATAAATAAATGTGTGGTGTTTTAAAGTTTTGGTCCTCCCTCTCCATGTAGTAAGAGTCATTCATGACATGGACTTGTTTGAATGTAAAGTCTAAGCTGCTGTTGGCTCGTTGCAGGCAGGCAAACTCTGTCTGGGTGGCAGTCTCTGCTTCCCTGGCACCTGACGCAGCAGGTGGCCAAGACCTGAGGGAAATCCAGACTTTTTGAAGGAATTTGTTCTGCAGACTGAGGCAAGTGCTTTCAGGTTGGGGTCGGTGCTTTCTCAGTGTTTCAATGGGGAGGAAGGTCCCGTCAACTTTTTCAGCAGGAAGCTGCTTCCCAAGTAACGTATTTACTCAACCATTGAGAAGGAATGTCTGCTGATTAAATGGGCAGTCGAGGCCCTCCGGTAGTACTTGTGTGGTTTACCCATGTGACAGACTACGCCCCACTTCAGTGGCTCTACAGACAGAAGGATGCGAATGCCCAGCTCACTCGGTGGTTTGTTAGCATACAGTCATTTGCTTTTGATGTTTGCCAACGTCCTAAGGCTGCTCTCATCAGCATTGACATTGGGTGTTCACTTTGTCCACACCAGTGTGGCCAAAGTTAAGGGGTGGGGGTATTTGACAATCCTCAGCTCTTTTGAGATCCTTCCCAAAAGGGCTACACACCAGAACACCATTGACACTTCTGGCGAGAGCTGCTTGTCCATCACCGAGGTAATTTCAAGGTCACAGCCTCCCCGTGAAACACGCCCGTCACCCAATGGGTGATGCAGGGAACATTCTAACTTGACCCCATGCCTGCTTGTTTGCTGTATTTGTGTGTGGGGAAGTGGTAGCTCCCGGGTTGAATAAATAATCTTGCTGTTCTTGTTTGTATTGGAGTAAAGCTGTTTTTTTCCTGAAGCCCTGAGACTCAGACTCAGACTCATCTTTAGGGTGCAAGACAGTGAATCACACATCACATGGTACCAGAAGTGGGGTCCTTGCACCAATGGATCCCCAAGAGGCACATAATATCCTGCTACCACCGGGGCAAGATGAGGCTATGGCGGCCGCTCCTGCCCTTGCCCGTCCCAGGGATGTACTGGTGTAGATGGCTCCTTGGACAACCCCGAGTGCTTACTATTCTGCTTCAAATGCACTGCAACACTGATGACAACACTGATGATGTCTTCTCCAAGGTTATTATAGTTAACAAAAACTAAAATCAAAACTGATAATAATTTGCTAAAGTATTTTTAATTTTTGTTTTTGAATGAATATTCTTGCCATTAGTCTTTAACCCTTGTAACAGAAAGTCATTCACCATGAGCCGCCCGCACATATTCATCCAGTGAATGGCGGCTGGTGACGGAGGGCGGCTGTTCACACAGCATTTGCTTTAACAGCAAGCTGAATGCGGGTGTGTAAAGCGTGTGAAATTGAAAGCGATTTACGTGTCACATTTCTTTGTGCTTGTTGTATATCAAGATGTAATTAAAACATCTGAAAGTGCAACATGCTGGTCAACAAAACATTTACCATATGGAGAGAAAAATCACGAGTGAGTAGCGTTTCAGTTCATTTCACAGATGACTGCTTTTTGTTGACAGCAATTCATCTGCCACTTCGCACAGGAGAAATCGTTTTTACTTTCTCATATACAAAGAAAGGAGAAACTATAGTAATCATGAAAAAATTCAACCTCGATATTTTGATGAATCTTGATGTTATATACTTCGCAGAGATCCAAAAATACCGTTTTTTGGAATTGTATGTGTGTGTATGCGTGTGTGTAAACACGATAACTCAAAACGTAACGAGATAAATGGATGACATTCAGCATGTGGTTGTTACTCCACAATTGTAGATCTGTATTAACGTTTGGGCCAAATCCATCACCCAGAAGTGGTACCTTACCTGAACAATTTTTTTTTTTATTCATCCAGCTGCAGAGTCCAATTTATTCAACTTTACTTTTATAATAATTGTTCAATATACTATTTAATTTGATTTGATTTGTTGTTGATGGTTCCTTAATGTACATAATATAAAATTCTAATCATTGTCTTGCGGTTTACTCCTCAAATATCCATCCCCATATCTGAGTATACAAGCCGAGGGGAGATCACTCCTGGTTTTTGAAAATAAAACAGCGCTGATGGAGAGACTGACGGTCTTCATACAAGATCAGCATATTGTTACTGACCAATCACTTTTGCTTTAAAAACTTTGTTTAACAATCAAGCGATACAAACAAAGGTAGGTAGGTGAAGAGAGTCTGCCAAGTGATGAAAAACTAAACATACCAATGGGTTTTTCTGTTTATTCTATATTTATGAATTTTTCTTTTTTAGTTCATATTCACAACTCAAAATACCTGATATTGTGAAAATAATCCATTAACAGACTTATATTTTCAAATGTTTGTCTCCCTTTTTTCAATGTTTTTCTCTCTCAAAACAGATAGTTGAACTATCATATTCTTTTTGTTCTTCACATCAGCCTTATCATTCATATTGCCTATCAGGGATTTTTCCTGCCTTACATCCAAACCTGCTTGGGTGGGCTCCAGGTTTCCTGTGATCCTGCTATGGATAAACTGGTTTAGGTAATGTATGTATTGTTCTTAATCTCAGACGCTGTTTCTGTCGTTTTATGCCTGTCCGGACTCTTACCTGCTCTTGCTCTGCTCATTATGGGTTTACTGTCCTTTATGGTGGGCTATTCAAGTCTCACGGCTCCTAACCCTGACATGACATGCATGTTTTTCTTTGTTTCCCTCAATACAGTGAGGTGGGGTCTGCACACTCATTCAAGTCTAAGAGCCCTGTTCTTCCTAAGCCCCCGTGATTTTCATGAGAAAATATTTTAAAAATGATAAAATTGTGTAAAATTGTTCATATTCAGTATCTAGTTTTGATTATGTTTGTTTTCATCAGACAAAAACAAAATACAGATAGTAAACCATGTAGTGTAGTAAGCTTCCACTAACATTAAACTTGTATCCAAATCTGTTAAGTGTACAGTTCTGTCTGATTGTGACACAAAACTAAACTTTGTAGGAGCTCCATGTCATAATTACTAAAACTTAAACTGAAACAGGCGAGAGACCATTTAAAGGCTTTTGCAGGTGTTTTGAGTGAATTAGCTGATTAGAGTGTGGCACCAGGTGTCTTCAATATTGAACCTTTGCACAAGATTCTAATTTTCCAAGATACTGAATTTGGGACTTTCATTAGTTGTCAGTTATAATCATCAACATTAAAAGAAATAAACATTTGAAATACATCAATCTTTGTGTAATGAATGAATCTAATATACAAGTTTCACTTTTTGAATGGAATTACTGAAATAAATCAACTTTGTCATGATATTCTAATTTTATGACCAGCACCTGTATATAAAAATAAAACAGAAATGTCTTTGTGAAATAAAAACTAAACTAAAACTAAAAATACACGATGAAGGAAAACTAAAACTAAACTGAATTTCCAAGTAAGGTCACAAAAAATAGAAAAATAAAAACTAATATGAAAAGGCAAATCTATCATAACCTTAGTCCTCTCCTCGACATTTTGCTTTGATCCATTCTTTGCAGCCCCACTTCTGCTACCATTTGTCAAAGTTTGTATCTAGAGTTGCACAGAATGTCCTTTCAAACTTCCTTTATTCTTGAACTTGACAGAACTATATTAGAGTCTTTTAAAAACACTACATATGTGGTAAACTTCACTCATTTGAGTGTTGTCGTCTCTTCTTGGAAATGAAAAGAACGCACAGGCCTCTCCATTTGCACAGTTGAGCTCCGTACACAATCCACAGGACAGAATCAGGTTGTCTCACTGGTTGTTCAGTGCGGTGGTTGTGATATCCCGTGTAGTCGGCCCCCAACCTACACTCTGAAGGTCTATTAGATCATGAACCAAGCAGGATCAGAGGAAAGAAGAGACACGGACCAAACATGACGTGTGAAAGGTGCAAGTTTATTACGCGAGTGCTATACAACAAAAACAAGCAGTCAGGCGGGCCTTCAGCACTGACCCTCCATCAAAAAGCAAATAAAAAAGAACAAAAACAGAAATAAATGAGGTTGTATTTACAGTAGGCACAGTGTACTCCAATAATCCTCAATACAAAAACTACACACACACAATAAATAAAGTCAATCTTCCTTAATTGAAAATAGTAAAAACGTTTTAACATATATATATAAACTACTTTTAAACAGTGATGACAGGCAGAGAGTTCTTCAAATCTAAATGTAATTCCTTTATTAAAGGTTTAAGTTTCACTGTTTTTGTAGAACTGAACACAAAGCTGTTCTCTGAAGGATTCATTGTGTTGTATTCTGTATGAGGTGTGCAGCTGCGGCTAATGAGATTTCACAAATATTCACAAATGTCGGTCTGAAGGAGCAAATCTGCTGTTTGTGAAAGTCAATGGCCATTTCCACTGTCTTGGTGGTGTTGAGCACCAGGTTGTCAGAAGCCCACCAAGACATAAGAAGAGACTCCTCCTTTCTGTAAGCTCTTTCGTTACCATTTACAGATGGTAGGATTCAGTTCATTCTGTAGAAGTTTAGTTAACAACAGTTCATGAACAATGGTGTTAAAAGCTGAACTGAAGTCTACAAACAGTATTCTGGTGTAAGTTCCTTTACAGTCCAGCTGCTCCAAGTACAAAGTGAAGTCCCGTGTTGAGAACATCGTCCACAGATCTATTTGTTCGATATGCAAACTGAAGGGAGTCGAGGTCAGTAGCAGTAATAGACTTAAGATGGGTTAGAACAAGCATTTCAAACATTGTCATTGGAACTGCTGTAAGAACAATAGGCCTGTAATCACTGAGGCAGCTAATTTGATCAGTTTTGGGAACAGGAACAAATATTAGAAGATTTAAAGCAATCTGGAACAGTACACCACACAAGAGACTAGTTAAAGATTTACAAAGAGTACAATTTCCAGTGTACTGGGCACGCAAGTCAAATACAAGACCATCTTGAAATAAGGCAGGGGCTTCGAGTTTGTGACTTCATGTAATTTTTAGCAAAAGTGGACAGTTAGTACGTGGAACAAAGATGACTGTTGATGTCATTTCAAAAAGGAAAATGAAAAGGGAGACACTGTTAACACTAGAATTACCAGAGCCAACGAAAAAATCTCGTAATTCCGGCCCACCTTAAATCCCTTCGCCCCTCTCTGTCAGTGTCTTTTGTCTTGTAAATGTGTCGATAAGCCCAAGCAGCAGGCAGCCTGCTATACCATCCCCTCCACCACCTCAGAATGGGCAAGAAGTTCTCACAGTTCCTGCCTTGATTGATTATCTGGGAGTGAGCTACCTAGAATTGTAAGGGGAAATAATTTGATGTGTGTTTTGTGTCTACAACAATCTAAAACAGAGACGATTTTTGATGTTTTAGTAATAAATGACAAGATGTAGACATGAACTGTATAATGTATGAAGGCTGATGGCCAAATATCAAATCAACACTGTCACAAAAGGTGCAAGGATGATACAACAGCTTCCGTGGTGCAGCGGTTAGAACTGGCGACTTATAATCCAATCCAGCTGTCATGAGTTCGAAACCAGCTCCTTGGCAAATTTAGCGTTTTGAGTAGTGAGCTACTATTATTGTTAATATTATACAATAAAAACATACATTTGATTTGTGTCTGTAACAGCCGCTGTAAATTTATAGTACTTGTAAAAATAATCGTTTTTTTTTTCACTTTTATTCTCTCAGTCAACACTCAGTCTCCACGTTTTGGTGAACGGTGCTGTTTCTATTGTACTCCAGGACATGCAGAGGAAAGAATAGTACAGAGAGGTCAGTTCTGCGCTATATGCAGTCATCAGATTCAAATGTTAACAGTTCACACACACCCAAGGACCGTCCTTCCTATGTTTACGACATGTGTACCTGTTGTAATGTACTCACTTCTCTGTGCTGTGGTTACTATTACACTGACGGGGCTGGGGGAGCAGCGGTCTTGGAACACAAGCTTGTCGATGTTGCATCCTCTTTTGGTTTATCCATCACCTTTTCTTGTAAGAAGTGACAACGAAGCTCCTCTTCAAGGTGGGCCACGAACACTCTTCTTTTCTCAGTCGCCCCCATGCATTCCTTGTACAGTACATGTGCATTGATCGCCGCCAAGTCAAGTGTATTATAACACAAGCAACCAGCCATCTGTGGGCTCCTGCCGCACTGAATTAGGTCACGCCTTCAGGTGAACGATGTCAACGCAGCACCGGGCAAAAAATAAACAAACAAATATATGGGACATTTTGAAGAAATCATTTCATGACCTGAATAGTACCAATCAGATAATATCGTCAACGAGAATAGCCAATGAGCCTCTGAGTCTGAAGTTGTGGGGTAGCAAAGGGTCAATGGCTGCTCTAGGTTAACAGCTTCTTGGCCGCATATGAGATTTATATAAGCTTCATTCTCCCTCATGTGTGACTTTCTCTAAGATATGAGAGCTGGCTGAGTGTTAGTTTTGAAACGCTGCCCATATTTGAGTTCAGCTGGGCACAGACAGTAAAATGACTTCAGTTCACAGACACGCAATGCACTCTTATCATCACTCCTGCTGTGTCCCGTCTCTTATATTAAAGACAAGCTGTTGGCCGTACAGAAGAAATGAGTAAAGCTGAGGCAGCCTGCTGATTTCAGTATGTACCAAATATAAACTGAATATACAAATCACAGCAGGCCTTTCAGTGAGTATCACAGGTCAAAGGTCAGCCTGTAAAAACTAACACAAGTGCTGAAGATCACAAATAACAGCAGCTTGGGCCGCACTGCAGACTGTCTGTGTGTGTCGCTGGTAACCGGTTACTTGTTTAAAAACACACAGTGATGATTAAAGAGTCCCCTGGGGTTCATTAAGAGTGGCAAAGAACATGTGACAATAATGAGATGGCAGAGAGGCTGCTGTGATCCCTCTAGAGACTGTTTAAATATCACCTGCAGACACCTGTGGTCAGATACAACAGTCTTAGCATGTCTGTGGGTAAACGTGGAACTGCTGAGAGAAATAAAATTAAATTTAAGAAGAGGAAGACTGATTACTGCTTTCCTAATAGTAATGCATCTTGTCTGAAATTAATTTCCATCCATCCATCCATTTTCCAACCCGCTGAATCCGAACACAGGATCACGGGGGTCTGCTGGAGCCAAGCCCAGCCAACACAGGGCACAAGGCAGGAACCAATCTTGGGCAGGGTGCCAACCCACCGCAGTGAAATTAATTTATGAAACTTTTTTTTGTATTTTTTATATTTTCTTTGTTCTTTTGATCTCAGTCACTATCTTTGGAAATCTTTTTGTCGTCATTTCTGTCTTTCATTTTTGCAGCTCCACTTGCAGACTAATTTTTTGATCCTTTCACTCTTAGTGATTGATTTCTTGGTGGGTTTGTTTGTGTTGCCCTTTTCTTTGATTATTCAGATTGAAATCTGCAGGTATTTTGGAGTCATTTACTGTTACGTCTATCAGACACTAGCTAACATGTTTGGTGTGGCCATTGTTACTCATTTGGTGTTAATATCAATTGATCGCTACATTGCTGTTTGAAATCCATTCTTTTATGGTTCAAAAATAACTGTGACTATCACAAAGATCAGCATTGTAGTGATGTGGTCGTATTCATTTATATTTACATTCATCTTTTTATATTTAGATGATATTGAAACAGGGATTTGTGAGCAAAGCTGTATAATATATAGATATACGTATTCAGTTATTGGTGTTTTAATATTCTTTTTTATTGTCCCATATTCAGTTATGATATGCGCATATACAGGAATATTTCTAGTTGCCACCAGGCATTCTAAAGCCATTAAATGTTTGATTGAAAAGACGCAGTCGGTGGAGAGCAGCAATTCAAACACACCTAAAGTGGCAAAGACCCTCGGACTGGTGGTGGGCGTCTTTATGATCTGCTGGTTACCTCTCAGTTTGTTTGATTTTTGTGTTGTTGTTACTTCTTATATCTTACATGAAATAAAGAACTTCTTAATATTAGTCAGTGAGGTGAGCTTTGGAGTTAATCCAGTTATTTATGCTTCTTTTATGTTTGGTTCAGAAAAGTATCTAAAATAATCCTGAGTTTTAAAATATTTCGCCCTGCTTCTTTAGTGATTCATTTATTGCAAGTTTTAAAACATAATGACAGTACACAGTAATATTTGGTGCTCACAATTTATATTTATTTGTGTTTTACAGTACATGATGCATTTTATGTAATTATAATCAGCTTTCTCAACTTCTAGAAGTTTCTTCTTTTGTTTGTCATGTTATTATTATTGTTATCAGTGTATTCTGATTGTATTTCTTACTCCACATCAATTTTCTTTATATGAATTGAGTTTAATTATTAAAATGTCTGATAATCAGCCCCATAATAAACCAACAGTACTGCTAAGCACTGCTGTGACTTCTGCTCTGCTCTGTCAGATTGTGTCTGTAAATCGTCTGACATGTCGGTGAGTTGATTTGTTATAAATGAGGTTGAAATCCCCGCCGATGTCCTCCTGGCACAAGTCGCTCTCGGTGAGTTACTGCCCAGTGCTGCCAGTCGACACAGCCATTTATTTGAAAAATGAGATTAGAAAATGGAAGGAAGAAAACGACAAAAAAGGAAATCAGTGAAATGATGAAGTATCTGGTAATGTAAAATTATTGAATAGGAAACGCCTTTATTTATCATCACAACGATGCTTTCAAGTTAGAGTTTTTTAGTTAGGGTCTCGATTCTTTAGTTGTATTTTATTAATCTCAAGCAGTGCTCTGACTATCGACTGAACATTCTAACTTTGGACATTAATACTTTTGATTCAGTGATTTTATTTCAGGAGTGTTAACATGAAATGTCATTTTATATATTACCCCTCATCAAGGCTAATATCATACTTTATACTTTATTTCATATGTTTATACTTTATTTCATGGTTTATTTTTTAATGTAAGTGTTATTATCATTATCCTTTGTATGATGCTGAAGCCATTTTGAGGCTAAAGTTCTCAAGTTCTCCTAACGGGTTGCACTGAACTTCTTTACTTTTCAACCCTGCCGTTTCTCTCAGCCGTTTATTCTTGTTATTTATGCTCAGATAAATATTGTATAAGTTCACATGTCTTCCTTTTTATAGGCACAACACAAATTGTTCAGGCTTTCTTTCTCTTTCATTTTTCAAATTGCTGTTGGGTTGTCGTAGAGCACAATGGCTCCTGCTGCTTCATACACAGAAAGTGTAAGAGAGTTAAAAATCTAACGACACGATACATAGGTGTGCGCTCAGTCCTGTGTTTTGATATTTTATTTCTTTGTCATGAATGTTTTAGTGAGGATTTGAACACAAGTGTCTTTAAGTGATCATTAACAAAGACCTGACACTTGATATCCGTGTGTTTAGATAAACCTCAGCAAGTTGATTTCAAACACGTGAAAGTTCTTTGTGTCAAGTCGTGTCACTAATCCCAGACAATGGTGTGACTGTCCACTCAGATCCTAAATTTGATTCAGTTCATCGTATTTCCTGATTGTGATGTCTGTTCAGGTGAAATGCCATTATATAAATACACAGAGCTGAAGTCATTTTGCTGTTAAATTCCTCGACTTTGCTCTGTGGTGTCAGTTCTCGTCTCAGGTTTCTCCAGTTTGCACTGAGCTTTATTTAATTTATTCCCTTGACGTCTCTTCTTTTCCCCTAACCACAGGCTGATGATTTGCAGGTTACATAATCTGCTCCACTGAAGAAGTTGTTGGAAGTGTCTCTCTTCCCCAGAGTTCTCTTTTCTGGACAGATGCACTAATATTGATTATCAATTTGTTTTTGTAGTGTTGATGCAACATACGAGGAGAGCACAAAAAATATTTTTTATCATGTTTTATCATGTTCTTTAAATTGTTAAAAGGGTTATAGAATAATTTATTTTTTACCTTATTAATGCTGTATGCTTTAACTATAAGCGCACTTTCCATGGCGCAGCTCGTCTGCACACAGAAGGAGGACGTGCGGCTGCTACAGGCAGAGGGCCGTTTCACACTGCATGAATATTCATATACATTTACATATGTCATATGCATATTTTTAGGATTAGATTTGAAATAAGATTAAACAGACATTTCCCTTAATACAGAGTAACAAACATATTTGTAAGTACATTGTATATAAGACTACTGTGTGTTTGCTTTGTGTGTCTGAAATATCAAGTGTGGCTTTTGTTAATGAAACACAGACTTCTCAATGAGTCCAGTTTATTGGTGTCAGCACATGCAGGGTGTGATGTACTCCACACTAAAACATGTCATGCATCGTCTAACTTGTTACATTTTGTTTTGCCCTTTTACACTGCGTGTTTTATCATAGAAGGGTTTTTGGGGTAACCTTTCCCAACAACATGAGATATTTTTATTCGCACGCCCAGATTCTTTGTTGCGTAGACCCTCACACATGTCTCCCATTTAACTTCATAGTGACTTCAGCTGTGTTTATTTATGTAATGGCATTTCACTTGAACAGACACCACAATCATGATATACGATGCATTGAATTAAATTTAGGATGTGATTGGACAGTCACGGCATTGTTTGGGATTTGTGACACAACTTGAGAAAGAACTTAACGTGATTGAAATCAACATGCTGACATTTACCTAAACACACTGATATAATGTATTTGTGAATGATCACTTTAAAAGACACTTCTGTTTAACACTAGAATTACCAGAGTCTATGAAAAAACTTGTAGATCCAACCCACCTTAAAACCGTTCTCACCTGTCTTTTGTCTTCTAAATGTGCCGATTAAGACGAGCAGCAAGCAGCCAGCTATTCCATCCCCCACCGTCGCAGAACGTTCACTAAGTCTTCTCAGCTCATGCCTTGTTTGATTATCTGGGAGTGACTGAACTGGAGTTTTAGAGTGGAAATAATAGATCGTTATTTGGAACACACGCATTTCATGCGTGTTCAGTTTCTACAGTAATCTGTGTAAACACATTGTTAAAAAAAAGAACGTTTTCATATTTTAGTAATAAATGTTACAAAATGTTGGCATAAACTATAGAATGTGCGAAACCTGACGTCCAAACATCAAATGAACACTTTCACAAAAGTTTCAAGAATGATACAACACCATCCGTGGCGTAATGCTAAGATTTGCTGACTCAGAGCACAGCAGCCTTGGCGTGCCTTAAAGACCTGCGTTCGATCCCCTGCTGGGGAGGAAGTGTTTTTTTTTTCTTTGTAATCTCAAATGGACATAAAATTTATAAATTGGTATGCACTGTAAATCGTTAAGTTTAAAATGTCGATTGTGGTTATTTCTGTTGATTAATTCATGCTTTTTTACTTAGAGTCAGAACAGGAGCTTATTCGGCTTCTAATCTGACTCTAATAGCACCAGTACTGTATAAATTCACACCCAAACTGACGTTGTTCGTTTTCAAATAATATTGCATTACTTTGATGATGTTATCTGATTGGTACTATTCGCGTCAAAAAATGATTTCTTCAAAATGTAACATATATTTGTCTCTTTCTTTTTTTAAAATGTGCGTTGATCACAGCCAGCATGTTGTAGCACACAGCAACTGGCCATCTGCATGTTCTTGTGCGCACTGAATAAGACAGCGGTATATTCAATCATCAGATTCAAATGTTAACAGTTAACAGTTCACACACACGCAAGGATCATCTTTCTTACATTTACAACGTGCGTACCTGTTACAATGTACACACTTCTCTCTATGCTGTGGTTTCTATTACATACCTGAAAGAAAGACAATATATGTGAAAACATCATTGCACTAATGCAATATTATTTGAAAACGAACAGTGTCAGATCGGGTGTGACTTTATGCTGGAACTGGAAATTCTCTGATGTGGAATCAGTTCTGTATGGTTGTGGGCAGGAACATAATATAAATGCGTGTCAATGTCGCACACTAAGGCGGCTTTTTTTTCTGCAGTTATATTTTTGAATAAAAGCGCACTTGCTCTGTTATATTTGTACTTTTCGTGAAAGTGTTTCTTTGATATTTGGACTTCAGGCTTCATATATTATATAGTTTATGCCTACATTTTGTCATTTACATAGATAGATAGATAGATAGATAGATATAGATAGATAGATAGATAGATAGATAGAGTAGATAGATAGATAGATAGATAGATAGATAGATAGATAGATAGATAGATAGATAGATACTTTATTAATCCCAAGGGGAAATTCACAATTTACTACTAGAATTATGAAAAACTTTTCTGTTTTAAAAACATGTTTACACAGATTACTGTAGAAACGGAACACACATGAAATGCATGTGTTCCAAATAACAATTTATTTTTTCCACTCTAAAACTCCACTTCACTCCCAGATAATCAAGGCATGAACTGGGAGAAGTTCGTGCACGTTCTAAGTCGGTGGGGGGGATGGAATAGCCGGCTGCTTGAAGCTTGTCTCTATCAGTATATTTAGATGACAAATGATGATAGCGGAGAGGTGAGAACGGATTTAAGAAGCGATTTAAGGTGGGACGGATCTACGAGTTTTTTCGTAGGCTCTGGTAATTCTAGTGTTAAATCCTCACTAAAGCATTCCTTATAGATTTGGTCTCGTCCGTTATGGTTATGAACATCTGAAGCAGAGCTCTGTTCACAGCGGTGTTAATTTTTCTCTTATTTTTATCATCCCGAGGTATCCTGTATTTACCCAACTCGAGGAGGTTCTATTACAGTATATGCAAGTGTATATAAACATGAGCGCTCAGAAAGAAATGGAAAAGAAATCCAAAGCTACACCCAAGCCTAGATAGGCATCAAGTCCAAGTCCAACCTCAAGGTGTGGCCTTACAGAGACTGACCTGGGAAAGACAGGCGAAAGCACAGATTTCCTGGGAACCCAGCCCACTGCACCGTCTCCAGTCGAGAGCGAAAGTGGGAGCGAATGTGCAAGTGATGCAGGTCACGATAACTCGTCGATTCCAGAAGATCCATTGAAACTGGAAATGGCCTTGCCTTCTGCGTTTTCATCTTCTCCTTGTCAGGAGCATCGGCTGTAACAGGGCTTGTCACTTCACATGCGGAGCATGAAGGCTGAAACAATCTGTCTGAACTGAAGGTAATGATCACTGCAATGGCCACCGCTCAAGACATAAAGGAGCTCAAGAAAGATATAAAGAAATAAATAAATGATATGCTCAAGATAAATGAGATTGCAAATGAGAAGGTGTGGCAGGATATTAAAGGCCAGGAGAAGCATGTAAATAATCACTTTGAGGCAATAGTACAGACTCTTCAAAGGACCTGTTCCATAACCGATCATCATTGACAAGGCTCCCCACTCTTACAGCCTCCATGAATGATCCAAAGACCACCGCTTTGATTGTTCTAAGGTCCCCAAGCCCCTGTAATGTGCAGTAAAAACAGTCTTAGACAACAGCGGCATCTTTTTTATCTGCCTTCTCACTGCCCATCTCTGCCTCATATCTTCAAATGCTCAATCAATTCCCAGTAAAAATAATCCCTCACTCCTGGTATGTCCTTATTCATCTTAAACCAAGCTGTCAGGGTGGTATCTCTATCTCTACTCCTATCCAATGTGTATACTTTGTTTTCCTCTCTAAATACAATGTGATGGTCCCCAGTCAAGTCAACTGCTAACTGCATTATTGTATGCTAATGCTCACCAAATCAAATCCAAACCACCACCACACTGCCTCGGAGGTGCTAATATACCGAGAGTTCACAAATTGCCTAATTTCATCATCATCAATAGTGGTACCTCTCTAATGACAATGTTGACAAAATCGTGTGCCTTATATGCGTATTTGAAGACGTACTTCACACTCTTCACTGTAGCACAGATCTTTACGTTACTGGTTGTAATTTACTAACCACTCATTCATCGCTGTCCTTCCAGCAATCTTCACTCACGACAACTCAGTATCTGTTTCTGCATGATATGATCGATAATCTAATTTAGCTGAAGATGAAACACTCCTACATCTCCTTGTCTTTGGCCTCTGGCCTGGCCCTAGAGATTTATAATCTCCTACCACCGCAGATTACACATCATTGTGGGGAGGTCAAAGGTCAGGTGGCCCCCATCTACACACCAATGAAATTGTGTCCTGATAGGAAGAATACAGATGTACAATCTGTTGAGTGGTCCAGGGTCCTCCTGGTCTGTTCTGTTTATTGTTAACATTCCTGACTGGTATCTAACTTGTGAGAAATAAAGAGCAGCTCCCACAATTTTCACCAAAGGAAGCATTTCTTGCTAGAGTCAAAGATAACTCCTAGATTGCGGGCTGATTCAGTAAAATTATGATGACAAAATATTGTTATGATCAGCGTCATTCCCTCCAACAATTAACATCTCTGTTTTATCTGTATTTAAAGACAAATAGTTCTCATTCATCCACTCCTTTAATTCACTAACACAACTAATTAAAGACAACATCGGAGAAACTTCATTTGATTTAAATGAAAGGTATAACTGGGAGCGCTGCTGCCTCACAGTTGGGAGATCTGGGGACCTGGGTTCGCTTCCTGGGTCCTCCCTGCGTGGAGTTTGCATGTTCTCCAAGTGTCTGCGTGGGTTTCCTCCGGGTGCTCCGGTTTCCTCCCACAGTCCAAAGACATGCAGGTTAGGTGGATTGACGATTCTAAATTGGCCCTAGTGTGTGCTTGGTGTGTGAGTGTGTTTGTGTGTGTCCTGCGGTGGGTTGGCACCCTGCCCGGGATTGGTTCCTGCCTTGTGCCCTGTGTTGGCTGGGATTGGCTCCAGCAGACCCCCGTGACCCTGTGTTCGGATTCAGCGGCTTGGAAAATGGATGGATGGATGGGTATAACTGGGTGTCATCTGCATACAAGTGAAAATTAACATTATATTTCCTAATGAGAGATCCCAGTGAAAGCATGTAAAGTGAAAACAGTAAAGGTCCCAGTACTGAGCCCTGCGGGACACCATATGGAACTTCTGTGTATAATGATGGAGTCCTGTCAGCACATTTCTGTACATATTGGAATTGAGTAGGGATATGACGGGTAGGGTCTTAAATCCAAAGTAACTGTTGGTTGTTCAAAAATAAAAATGCTGATAATACAATTTATTTAATTGTTCTTTTCAAAACACTGAAACAGACATTACAAGATGAAACAAAATATTACATATCCATAAATGATACAGTTACAATACAATACAGTTTATAGTAGAACGTTAAATGCTTTGTTTTTTATTTGATCTTCTATGTGCTCTGTGTGTGTGAATCACTACGTGCTTCCGGGCTTTCTCTTCCTCCGACAGGACACAGAATCCATTACATTTGTGATATTACAGCTCTCTGAATAATTAAAATACTGAGATGTATATGTAATATAATTTTCATGATGACAGGAGTTAAAGTATGTTATTAAACATGGGAACACGGTAGAGCAGTGATTGTTCATGTCTCACACAAGATGCTTGCTGCGCCATGCGCGACCTTCGATGAAATACTTCATTGCAGCAGTACTATCTCTTTCAAACGTACTAACCTCCAATTCCTATCCTTACTTTTCTTTCTTCAAATACCCAATCGCCATACAATCAGCTCTGTAATAGACGTTAAGCCATCTGTAAGCTTAGAACACCGATTCTTCAGAACTTTTAAGGAACATTGAAATATCTTCATAGTACGTGTTTAATTATTCTATCCATTTATCCATCCAGTGTTGCGTCAGCACAAGCAAGAATACAGCACGAGGCAGGAACAATCCGTGAACGAAGTGCCAGCGGCTCGCATGTCACATGTTCAATTATTAACAATATAGATTATTTAAATGAAGTTAAAGTTTTATCTGTATAATGTAAAAAACATATCTTAAAATTGATATCGTTATCATATGTAAACACGCGCTTTATAAAGTGTTTCAAGTTGTGCAATATTGTAACTGTATCGCAAGTTTACAGTGAGGTGATTGTACTTATAAGTACAAACAGTTCTACAAGGAGCACTTGATGGACTGATTGAGTGCGTTTATAGTTCTTGGGATGAAACTGTTTCTGAAACGCGAGGTCCGTACAGGAAAGGCTCTGAAGCATTTGCCCTATGAGTGCAGTTCAACAGACAGCATGGCGGAGGCAGCGTGTGCTTAACACTAGAATTACCAGAGCCTACGAAAAAACTCGTATATCCAGCCCACCTTAAATCGCTTCTTAAAACCTTTCTCACCTCTCCGCCAGCGTCTTTTATCATCTAAATGTACTGATAAAGACAAGCTGCCAGCAGCCGGCTATTCCATCCCCCCAACGACTTAGAACGTAAACAGGCTTTTCCCAGCTAATGCCTTGATTGATTACCTGGGAGTGAAGTGGAGTTTTAGAGTAGAAATAATAAGATTGTTATTTGAAACACACGCATTTCATATGTGTTGCATTTCTACAGTAATCTGTGTAAACACATTGTTAAAACAGAAACGTGTTATATATTCTAGTAGCAATTGACAAAATGTAGGCATAAACTATATAATGTATGAAGCCTGAAGTCCAAATATCAAAGAAACACTTTCACAAAAGGTACAAAAAAAAGCCACCGCCAAAAAAACTCGCCTTAGTGTGAGACATTGACATGACTTAGCTATCACTGCTTCTGTGGTGCAACAGTATCAGTCACTGACTGGGAATCAGAAGGTCATGAGTTCGATCCTGCACAACTCCCATTTGAAAAGTGTTCTTATTTTCACTATTTTAGAATAAAAAGATACATTTGATTTCAGTCTGTAACAGCTGGTGTAATTTATGATATTTGTAAAGGTTAGCTTTAGTTTTTTTAAAATTCACTTTTCATTGTCTCAGTCGCGTTCAGGATCCATCCCTACCGCCCCCCACCTGACACTGCTGTTTTTACATAAAGACGCGCTATAGTTCTGCAGTGTATCACGATACATACGACCGCGTGTTTTTTTCCCCCAGTATTGCCAGTCCCCACGTGTTGCCGTATGCTGTTTCTTTTGAACTCCAGGACATGCAGAGGAAAGCATAGTAAAGAGCAGTAACTTCAGCGCTATATGTTGATGTAAAAGTATAACAAAACAAGTGCACTTTTATTCAAGACTATAACCGAAAAAAAAAGAAAGCAAGTTACAGTAGGTGGAATGCTAAGAACTGCTGATTTCCATTCTGTGCTATATAACTGTTAACATTTGAATCTGATGATTGCATATAGCGCTGTCTGATTTAGTGTGCGCAAGAACATGCAGGTGGCCAGTTGCTGAGTGCTACAACGCACATTTTAAAAAAAGAAAGAGACAAATATATGTGACGTTTTGAAGAAATCATTTTATGACGCGAATAGTACCAATCAGAAAACATCGTCGAAGTAATGCAATATTATTTGAAAACGAACAGCGTCAGTTTGGGTGTGAAGTTATACTGGAGCTGTTTGAGTCAGATCAGAAGCTGAATAAGCTGAACAAGCTCATGTTCTGACTCTAAGTAAAAAAGCATGAATTAATCAACAGAAATAACCGTGATTGACATTTTAAAGTTAACGATTTACAGTGCATACCAATTTATAAATTCAATGTCCGTTTGAGGAAAAAAAAAACACTTTCTTCAAAGCTGGGAATCGAACTCGCGTCTCTGTGGCACAGTAAGGCAGTGGTGCTCCAAGTCAGCAAACCGTCCTTATAACTTATTTTTTTTCAAGATCCATAACACACAGACAGACAGAGCACTGCGTAATACAGAGACAGACAGGCAGAGATATACAAACAAACAGGGAAGGCACACGTACTGAAAGAAAAAGCACTGAATAAGCTCACCCGCTCTAACATCACCCCTCCCCCGATCTGACTCTCTAAGTAACAGCGCAAGTACAGACACAAATCAAGTGCATGTGTGTACTGTATAATATTAACAAAAAGAGCAGCTTACTACTGAAAACGGCAAATATAGGAGTGAGTGGGGATCGAACCAGGACTCTTGATCACACTTGGTGATATCGATCGCGGTTATTTCTGTTGATTAATTCATGCTTTTTTACTTAGAGTCAGAACATGAGCTTGTTCATCTTATTCAGCTTCTGATCTGACTCAAACAGCGCCAGTATAACTTCACACCCAACCTGACGCTGTTCGTTTTCAAATAATATTGCATTACTTCGACGATGTTTTCTGATGTGTACTATTCGCGTCATAAAATGATTTCTTCAAAACGTCACATATATTTGTCTCTTTCTTTTTTTAAAATGTGCGTTGTAGCACTCAGCAACTGGCCACCTGCATGTTCTTGCGCACACTAAACAAGACAGCGCTATATGCAATCATCAGATTCAAATGTTAAGTTATATAGCACAGAATGGAAATCAGCAGTTCTTAGCATTCCACCATGCAAGCTGTCATATCAACCGCCTGCTGTAACTTGCTTTCTTTTTTCTTCGGTTATAGTCTTGAATAAAAGTGCACTTGTTTTGTTATACTTTTACATCAACATATGTTCCTGTGTTTGAGCGACATGGGCATGCTCAAAAAATACACGTATAATGCCACGAAAAGTGCATGCAGACACTCCAGTTCGCAAGCATTGGTACGACAATGCAGTCACAAGTACACTGCAGGGCTTTAGCGCGTCTTTATGTGAAAACAGCAGTGTCAGTTGGGGAGTGTCTGATGATTGCATATAGCGCTGAAGTTACTGCTCTTTACTATGCTTTCCTCTGCATGTCCTGGAGTACAAAAGAAACAGCATACAGCAACACGTGGGGACTGGCAATACTGGGGGAAAAAAACACGCGGCCATATGTATCGTGATACACAGCAGAACTATAGCGCATCTTTATGTGAAAACAGCAGTGTCAGGTGGGGGGCGGTAGGGATGGATCCTGAATGCCACTGAGACAATGAAAAGTGAATTTTAAAAAACTAAAGCTAACCTTTACAAATATCATAAATTACACCAGCTGTTACAGACTGAAATCAAATGTATCTTTTTATTCTAAAATAGTGAAAATAAGAACACTTCTCAAAAGTGAGTTGTGCAGGATCGAACTCATGACCTTCAGATTCCCAGTCAGCGACTGATACTGTTGCACCACAGAAGCAGTGATAACTAATGTGTGTCAATGTCTCACACTAAGGCGGGTTTTTTTGGCGGTGGCTTTTTTTTGTACCTTTTGTGAAAGTGTTTCTTTGATATTTGGACTTCAGGCTTCATACATTATATAGTTTATGCCTACATTTTGTCAATTGCTACTAGAATATATAACACGTTTCTGTTTTAACAATGTGTTTACACAGATTACTGTAGAAATGCAACACATATGAAATGCGTGTGTTTCAAATAACAATCTTATTATTTCTACTCTAAAACTCCACTTCACTCCCAGGTAATCAATCAAGGCAAGAGCTGGGAAAAGCCTGTTTACGTTCTAAGTCGTTGGGGGGATGGAATAGCCGGCTGCTGGCAGCTTGTCTTTATCAGTACATTTAGATGACAAAAGACGCTGGCGGAGAGGTGAGAAAGGTTTTAAGAAGCGATTTAAGGTGGGCCGGATATACGAGTTTTTTCGTAGGCTCTGGTAATTCTAGTGTTAATGCTGTATACTGATAATTCTCTTTCCGATCAGCTGCTGTACAGCTGTGATTCACACTCAGATACAGTGATATAAATACTCCGAGTGATGCAGTGAGAGTAATATGTAAAAAGACGATCCGATGTGGCAATCCCTAACGGGAGCAGCTGAAAGAAGAAGAAGAAGAAGAAGAAGAAGAAGGTGCAGTGAGAGTAACAACGCTAAAGCAGCTATGGTATTTGGAATTGTTTGACCATTCTGTGGACCATTATATTGTTACAGGTTAATTACAATCAGATGCCTTAAACTAATAAACAATATACGGTTAATTTCAGTGTATTTATAAAGCTGTGTCAGGGATGTGGATCTAAAAAAATGGTAACCACACAGGAACAGTAGCACTGCTTTGACGCTGGGTGCCGCCAGTCTGCAAAACCAAGCGCAGAACTTGCGTACGACAGGGTATGAGCTACTGTGGAAATGTGCATGGCTTTACACCAAGTTTAGGTTTTATACATCGTGATTTGAGCGTGGAAACGTTCGTACTCAACATTTTTGTGCATACGCACAGTTCATACATGAGGCCCCTGGTCCGTCCTTCTTCCAGGCATCCTGGTGGGGCAAGATCTCTGGTTGTCTGCCACACTCTCTATGACAAACAGAGAGACTCTTTACTGTTTGCACCCCTTACAGCTCCTGCTGCTCTGGGCCTGAGGGTTTGATTCTCTCAGGTCGACTTACTGAATGAGCTGCAGGCTTCATGTCACAACAACTCAGTGAGCCTCCTTAATATCACAAATACAATCTATCTGTTTTTAAATATTTGATTGATTAGTTCTTTGTTCATTGTGTTTATTCTTTTGTAAATAAATAAAAAAACACACACATAAACACATATGAGCGTCTGTCCATCAGCAGCATTAAATAAGTTAAAATCAAGAGGGGCATTTTGTTATTATTTAAATAAATCCATAAATAAATACAGGGAGGGCCGTCTATTGTTCAAAGTGTCCAGTTCAGCTCCCTGCAGAGACCCTCTGTGTAACCTCGAGGGTCTCACTTGGCCTGTCTAGATGGCTAAACAAATGTCAAATGTGTTTTTTCAGTCATTTTAGGATCAGGTGTCAGTTAAAGGTAAAATAAAATCAAATCCCTAATTTGCTTAATTTGTTTCATTTTGAATTGTCAGGTTTGTATTTTGCTCAGTGACAATTCTTTTAAATTCTGCATATCTTTATATACAAATCTCTCTCTGCCCTTTGACCAAATTGGGCAGAGTTGCTCTCAGCAGTCTTGGGAATCTCTAAAATGAATATTTTGTGGATCTGTAAATATCAGAATTAAACGAGACACATTAGAAAACAAAAGTTATTTGATTTGCCAAAGCAGATTTTTTAAGGAGGAATCAGGCTTGAATATTTGACACGTCACCATTAATCTGAATGCCTTCTAAATCATTAATCATTAACAAATAAAAGCAGCTGTTCAATTATATATTTGCCATCTCAGAGAATGTGGAGTGTATAACCAATGAAAACAAAAACATGTAAAAAGAAAAAGGAATTTAAAAACATGACGACTACAAGGCTTTCTGTGACTGCAGTTTTATTTTGCCTTCCTGTAAAGAAAGCCTTTGTTTTTAGCACAGCATCACCTTCATGTTTTATGTGCTTGATGCTTTTGAATGTCTAGTTACACATATTAAGATCCTGGAATAGAGAGCCAGCATTACAGAAAATGGGAGAAGAAAAGCAAATAAAAAGCACATTAATCATACAAAACACAAAGGAGGTAACACAGAAACATCTTCATTATGTGTAATGGGCCACATAGGTTGGCAGACATTCTGGCTGGGATGGATGGCCCCTTACCTGACTAGAATGGAAGGGTGAGGGTGGATGGCCTCCTGACCTGGATGGTGAGTTCGAGAGGCCGTTATAATGGATGGACAGGGAAGACTTCTTCTCAGAGCCAGTAAACCGGATGGCGATATCTCTCTGGTGTGCATCCCATTTGGACAAACGCAGGGCTGTGTGGGAGTTGAGTTTTGGTGGGCAGCTTGTGGTAATGCACGGCTCTGTGTTTTACCAGACTTAAGTTAAAGAAACACTAAACCGAATATCATTATTAATAAGGGTAAAGTAAGCCAACATAAAGGAAAAGTGCTTACCATTGGTGTGTTAAGGGTGCTGCTGCAGGAATGTAGGGCCGTCTTGGCGGGTGTACGCAGTGAGACACAGTGGGTCTGGACGTACATGGAGCCACTATAATGGACAGTACGGGCTCCTCTGCATGCGTTCAACTTTACACGCCGGGGTCCTCGCAGGTGCAGCACACCTGGAAGAGAAAGCCAACATTTGGTTTTGTAACCAAGGTTGAGTCAGAGATGGGGCTCCCGTGTTTTAAATAAATCAGGTTGGCTTACTAATGAGTTGACAACTGGTGTGTTTGAGCTCAGCGTAGCCATTGGTCATCCAGGGGATCCTTACGTGCGCACGACTGGCAGGGGTTCAATATTAAATAGAAAGTTACTCAGGGCGTGAACGTGCCAGCGTCTGCCTGGATAGGTGCGTGGGGTGGACGGAGATGGCGGATTGGCTGGATAATTTCGTCAGATATATTTAAGGAGTTGCCGGTCAACAGGGGTGGTCAGTGGACCTAAAGGTGAGGCAGGTGTAGGCACTGCTGTGCTATTGAAGGGGCAGTTGTGTTATAGATTTTTTTGATAATTTTGGTAGAGGTTTATATACTTATTTGGTGTTAGGATAGTTTTTCTTTTGGGATTGGTGCAATTTTTTTTTCTTTTTGTATATACACACATTTGATTTTTTTGAAGTGTGCGTGTGTGTAGTTTGTGTAGGAGTGCACTGTTTTTGTTGTAAACACACCATTTTGTTGTCCTTTTTGTTTTTATTGATTGTCAGTGCTGAAGGACCGTGAAACAAAGCCACCTGACACTCCTGTGTTTTTGATGTACAGCACTCTTGTAAATGAACTTGCACCTCACACCCTTCGATGTTAGTCCGTGTCTCTTCTCTCCACTGATCCTGAACTATCAGATGTCCAGAGTTTAGGTTGGGGCCGCTGTCCCACTACACAGGATATCACACAGCCCTGTTGGGGTCCCCAGGTGCTGCTAGGAGGAGCTGCTGGAGGCCAATTCTCCTATCACAGGGAGGTTCCGCCTGACTAAAAAGTGCTTCCTGGATCCAATGTGGTAGCACCAGAAGTACTCCGCTTCACCCAGAGAGTCTGAGTCGAGACAGCAGTGGGACAAAGCTCATCTGGTGGAGTGGAGAAGGTGAGGGTCATATTTCTAGAACTGTGGATCATTTTAACACTAGAATCCCTGAAGCCAACGAAAAAACTCGTAATCCTGGCCCACCTTAAATTCCTTTGCACCTTTCCATCAGCGTCTTTTGTTTTGCAAATGTGTCGATCAGCACAAGCAGCAAGCAGCCTGCTGTCCCATCACCCCACCGATGCAGCTGACGTTCTCCCAGCTCAAGTTTGTTTATCTGGGTGTGAGGTGCCTGGAGTTGTATTGGGTAAATAATATCTCTTTATTTGGAACACATGCATTTCACGAGTGTTCTGTGTCTACAACGATCTGTGTAAATATAGGATGACAGGAAATGATAGGCAAGAAATGTTGAACACATAACTAAAACAGAAAGCTTTTTCATGTTCTACTAATAACTGGCCAAATGCTGATGCGAAGTGTATAAAGTGTAAAGAGTGAAGTCCAAATATCAAATAAACACTTTCACAAAAGACACAAATATAACAAAACAAGTGTGTTTTTTTTCTAGAATTTAACCAAAGTAAAAGAATTTGGGATAGGGTACGACAACGCAGCAAAATATATACGCAGACCTTCCTGTGTTTGATCGACATGGGTCTGCTGACAAAGTACATGTGCAATGTCACTCCTTATTTAGGTAAAGATCCCAGTCGTCCCACTGGAGAAAGACTTTCCAAGTCTGTGTTCATAAAGCTTCTGGAGCTGTTTCTGGACAAAGGCAGAACCTTAACAACAGTTGTGTAAAGTATGACAGGAGGTTTCACCTGCAGCTAACGTCACTTCAATACACGTGTACGTTATATATATTCGTAAAGTAGGCCTGCTAATTTTTGTGATTAATGTGGCCTGTTTAACGCATTAAAAAAACATTGTTGCATCCTAGGCCAGCAATGAGGCAATTACATCAGGCAATGCTTTAGTCAGGACAGCAATTTCATGAAATTATTTTTATTATTAATATATATTTTTTTCACATTAAGAAACAATATTACAAAAAGTTAAGTGTGAACCTAAAGAATTGCACACGCATCCAGTACCGTATTTATATACTAAATATAAACTAATATATACTATTTTTATATTAAATAAAATTTATTTAAAAGTGTGCAATTACACATTTCACATGCCAGTATGTGCTACTGGTGTTCATTTCTTGATTTAAACCTACCGACATACTGGAGGTGCAGGAGAGTGGGATGAAGTGGAGTTTATGGCAGTCCTGGAGCAATACTAAAAACGATGCTCTTTTATTCATGTATTGTTTCTGCAAGAAGGCTCCTGTCAATCTTGGAGAATCCACTGCATTCACTGAACAGGATCATCTCCAGACAGAGGGGCAGCTTCAGAGGCAGACTGCTGTCACCATCCTGCTCCACTGACAGACAGAGGAGAACCCACACGATGTGACTCTTCAATTCCACCCCAGGGGGGTAAACCATAACATTATACAAAGTTATAGACCGTTACACCTGCATCTTTAATTTAATATTGTTTCTTTATCAGTATGTTGCTGCTGGAGTATGTGAATTTCCCCTTGGGATTAATAAAGTATCTATCTATCTATCTATCTATCTATCTATCTATCTATCTATCTATCTATCTATCTATCTATCTATCTATCTATCTATCTATCTATCTATCTATCTATCTATCTAATTTATATTATATCACATATGTGCAAAATGCATTTTCTTTGAGTGGCTCTAAATAAGTCAAAGTCATTAGTGCTTCTGTATTTAACTCACCAATCAGCCTTACAGTGCTGACTGCCCTAATATGACAAAATTCTACGAAACAGAAGTGTAACGATTATTCCTACTCATCATATTAAAAGGCTACTGATATTGTCTAAGACTGCTTTTACTACATATTAAAGGGGCTTGAGGACCTTAGAACAATTGAAGGGATTGTCTATGGATCATTCATGGAGGCTGCACGAGCAAGGGGCCTTGTCAACAATGATTGGTTTTAGAAGAGGTCCTTGGAATAACAACAACATTTATTTCTAGAGCACATTTTCATACAAATAAGGTAGCTCAAAGTGCTTTACATAACGAAGAAAGAGAAAAAGACAAAAATAATAAGAACAAATAATTAGGAAACATGAATTAACATAGAGTCAAAATAAGGTCCGATGGCCAGGGAGGACAGAAATACAAAAAAACACTCCAGACGGCTGGAGCAAAAAACAAAATCTGCAGGGGTTCCAGGCCACGAGACCACCCAGTCCCCTATAGGTAGTTTCCTGACATACATGATCTCAATCAGTCTTTGGAAGATTCTTTAGTCTGTGGGATGAGCCACAGCTGCTTAAAACTTGTTCAGATTAATAAAAAAAATAAACATCCATCCATCCATTTTCCAACCCGCTGAATCCGAATACAGGGTCACGGGGGTTTGCTGGAGCCAAATAAAAATAAAATTATAAAAAATGCTAATCTTTACAAGAACCATTAATTTACACCAGCTGTTACAGACTCAAATCAAATGTACGTTTTTCTCTATAATCGTAATAATAATAGCTGCTCACTAATCAAAAATGTAAATACTGTAAGGACCCAGAATCGAAGCCACAGCCTGTTGATTATGACACCGCGTTGTGCCCTAACCCAATTTCTTTTTCTTCATTTATATTCTTGGATAAAAGTGCAATTGTTTTGTTAAACGTGTACATTTTCTGAAAGTGTTTATTTGATATTTGGACTTCAGTCTTTATACACTTCAAGTCAACATTTTGTCATTAGTACTATACAGTAGAGTCTCGCTTATCCAACATAAATGGGCCAGCAGAACGTCAGATAAGCAAAAATGTCGGATAATGGGAGGTGTTAAGAAAAAGCCTATTAAATGTCAAACTATGTTATAATTTTACACATTACAAACCTAATACAGTGGAACTTCGGTTCACGAACGTCTCTGAACACGTACAAATCGGGTTATGACCAAAAAGTTCGCCAAATGTTTGCATCTGTTCATGACCACACACTAGGTATACGAACAAGCCAGTATCCCTTTCGGATTGTGTGCGCCAATGATTTCACCACATGTTCAGTCTCTCCCTGTGCAGCAAGAGAGAGAGAGCGCGAGAGAGAGACACAGACAGACACACACACACACGCGAGAGAGACACAGGCACACACACATGTGCGCAAGAGAGAGAGAGACACACACATGCTGCGAGACAGATACACACGCACACACGCCAGAGAGGGCTGGTCACATAATCCACTGTAATCATGTTTTACAACAAAACAACAGAAATATTTAACTGAAAGAATGAATTTAGCAACAAAAAATAGACTACGCTCACGCTCGTAACTTGCAGTTCTTGTTGCCAATTGATGCATCTTTTTTGTTTTGCGGTGGGACATCGGATAATACAGAATGTTGGATAAGTGAAGGTCGGATAAGCGAGACTCTACTGTAACATGAAAAAAGTTTCTGTTTTAGTTATGTGTTCAATGTTTCTTGCCTCGCATTTCCTGTCATCCTACATTTACAAAGATCATTGTTGACACGGACCACATGTGAAATGTAAGTATTCCAAATAACGAAATATTATTTACTCTCTACAATAACAGACGCGTCACACTCAGAAAAACAGACTTGAGCTGCATTAGGTGTGGTGATGGGATAGCAGGCTGCTTGTGCTGATCGACACATTTACAAAAGAGAAGACGCTGATGAGGAGGTGAGAGGGAATTTAAGGTGACCAGGGATTACAAGTTTTTTTGTAGGCTACAGGGATTCTAGAGTTAAACTGTTTGCCTTCATTTGTGTCTTTGATACACCAATTAAGTCAGAAGAATTGTTTGTGAAATACAGGAGAATGTTGTGTGAGATGGTTGCACGGCACTATATACTTGTGTGTAAACTGACACAAAGAGAACTCTAATGCACCATGGAAAATGATGCAGAGATTGCAACCTCCATGCTACATGGGCTGTCACGGGATATAGAAATCCTGAGGACTATTATGATGCAGTTCATGAACTCGACTGAGCGATGGTATTGGTGATGACTGTGAATACTCTTCAGTGGGATGCACATCACCTTTCTTTTTCTCTCCGATGTCAAGTTCTGCTCTGGGGTTTCTGCAGCTGTCGTTGATCTTCCTCACTTTTCAGCCCTGTAGTTTCTCTCAGCCTTTTATTCTAATTATTTATGCTTAGAATAATACTACATAAGTACACATTTATTCCTTTTGATAGTCACATCACAAATTGTTCAGGCTTTCTTTGTCTTTCATTTGTCAAATGGCTGCTGGGTTGTTGTAGAGCACAATGGCTCTTGCTGCTTCATACGCAGAAAGCGTTCAGTTGCCTTGGTAAGACATTTAAAAACAAGACAGCATAATTCAGAGGTGTGTGTTTTTTCATGTGTATTGATATTTATATCTTTGAAATGAATGTTTTAGTGAGGATTTGAACACAAGTGTCTTTCAGTGATCATTAATAAAGACCTGATGCTTGATAGCCGTGTGTTTAGATAAACCTCAGGGTGTTGATTTCAAACACATGAAAGTTCTTTATGTCAAGTCATGTCACTAATCCCAAACAATGCTGTGACTTTCACTTAGATCCTAAATTTGATTCAGCACATCGTATTTCCTGATTGTGATGTCTGTTCAGGTGAAATGCCATTATATAAATACACACAGCTGGACTCATGTTGTGTTAAATTCCTTGACTTTGCTCTCTGGTGTCAGTTCTCCTCTCAGGTTTCTCCAGTTTGCACTGAGCTTTATTTTATTGAATCCCTTGACGTCTCTTCCTTTCCCCTAACCACAGGCTGACAAGCTGCAGTTTACACAATCCATTCCACTGATGAACTTGTTGAAAGTGTTCCCAGAATTCCCTTTATTGGCCGAGTGCACTGAAGTGGATGAGGAATTTGTCTTTATAGTGATGTTGCAACAATCAAGGAGAGAACAACACATAAAAAGATCAAATATGACAGAGTATATTCCACTGGTACTGTTGGTTACTATTATATCTGTTTGAATCTCGTTCTGGCCAACTACTCCAATAGTTATTATTGAAGTTAGAATTCTACTGTCTATTGTCGTGTCTGGAGTGATCGTGTTCATAAGTACAGTTCTCCTTCCCATCCTTTGATTCATAACAGAATTTATTCCATTTCGAGTCTCCCTCCACTCCTCTATTATTCTCCTCTTCCTGATATTCCTCTATGTTCTCCTTTGTTGTGTGTTGATTATAATATTGTTTCATACCGATATTGTAATTGTGGGTGTAATAACCCTCACCTTTAGTGTTTCTTTG
Source organism: Erpetoichthys calabaricus (assembly GCF_900747795.2). Taxonomy (NCBI): domain Eukaryota; kingdom Metazoa; phylum Chordata; class Cladistia; order Polypteriformes; family Polypteridae; genus Erpetoichthys; species Erpetoichthys calabaricus. The sequence continues at coordinate 1,055,884 of NW_026261588.1, read as the reverse complement.
TCCCCTTTCACTTGATTGTTGTTCTTGACCCTCCATAATGTCTCTGTCCATCATATTTCTTGTCATAGTCCCTCTTGGACTGGGTCCCAACATATTGATTTTAAATGGAACAGATAGACTCAATTAATACCTTATTTCATGCCCTTTGATTCACAAAATTCCCAATTCACCAAAAAAACAACATTAACAAATTTTCGTTTCTTTGTAAAAATATTTTTTATATATAAATTTATATATACAAGAAAAAAGTCTTATAATATTTACAGTAGTTTTTACAAGTATATGTGTATACAGTAGTTTTATTTACAGTAAATTTTGTTCATCTATAATACAGAAAAAATAATGTATTCTTTTTATTACTTTTTTTAAAAGGACAGGTCACCACTTGTTTAGCCCTTTGTGGTAATTCAGTTAAATCAGTCAGTTCGTGTTAAGTCTCTTCTAGGTTCCTGAATTGTTTCCTGTTGGATTCTGTCCTCTCTTTTTTCTCGTTTGTCAATAACTACTGAATCCATATCTGATTTCTCTATAAGATTCTCTTTGTCTAATTTCCATGGTAACTTACTTTGTTTTAACCCCTTACCTATTTGTCTCTTTCCCTGTATTACTGTTTCCTTTCCTGTCTCTTTCTCTTCGTGAAGTTTAGTCTGAAATATTATTTGTTGTGTCTTTTCCAAAGCTATTTTCCCTAGGTCTTTGGTTTGTACTCTTCTTAGGTTTTGCATAAGGGTCTCCTGTTCCTTACGACTAAGTTTGTTTTCTAAACCCTCAAATATAGTCTCAGTCTCAAATCACATTTGTTCATTTTGTTTGTCTTTTCTAATTTTTTCTTCAATGTCGTGTAAGTCCTTGTTTAAGTTAAGCATCCAGTTTTCATACTCTGAATCATAAAATCTCATTTTATACCATATAGTGCCAGTATGCCAACATTCCTGCCTATCTGTGTCCTTTCATAATTCCCACCATTTCCTGTTGGGTCTCCACCAGCTTCTCTGTATAGTGTTCGCCAAGATCTGGATGGTCGTAGCTTGCCAGTTACGCCCATTTGCTGTCAAAAGCTCTGTCACCTTATCATCCGCAAATGCCGGATGTATAAAATCTATCAATTGCATAGTCTGATCTCTTATTGCTCTCGGGACCTCCTTTTGAACCGCATCCACCGCAATATTAAGGTGGCGTTTCATTTGCGCCCACCTGAAAAACATCTTTGCCTTCTGTGAAAAGGTCAAACCTGGATCTGCTCTCTCTATTCTATTAGAAATACTTTGGCCATATACAAATCCTCTAGGTTTTTCGTATTTTTTACGATAGTAACTGTCTTCCGCAGACCTCAATTCCACTGTTCTATATCTGGCACTTATTCCCCTCTTCCCTTCCCTTCTAATCCTGTCTCTTCTTTCTCTCATCCTCCATCTATCTTGGTCTGAATAATTATAGTAGGTTCCCTCATAACCTGGTCAAACTTGTTCAAATGTTTGATTAGCACTCACTCTATTCCCATAGTTCCTTCCTCTAAATCTATAGTGCTCTCTCCTATTCCACCGATAACGTTGATCGCTATTATATCTATGCAGATCTCCTTCTGGCCAATTACTCCAATAGTTATTCAAATCTGAGTTGTATTGTCTATTGTCATGCCTAGAATGGTCTTGACCATAAGTACAATTGTCTCTACCATCTCTTAATTCATAATAGAATCTATTCCATTCTGCGTCTCTCTCCATTCCCCTAATGTCCTCCTCCTCCCGACATTCTTCTAAGTTCTCCGCTGTTGTGTGTTGGTCACAGTATTGTTCCATGTCTATGTTGTAATTGTGGGTGTAATGACCCTTACCTTTTGTGTTCATTTGTCCCCTTTCCCACGATTGTTGGTCCTGACCCTCCATACTGTCTCTGTCCATTATGTTTCTTGTCCTGGTCCCTTTTCGAACAGGTCATGCCATAGTAATTTCAAACAGAATATATAAATACAATTAATATCTTACTTTAACCTCTTTAATAGAAAAGTTCCCAATTCCAATAAAACACCAAACAACTTGTATAGTTTTCTATAAAGAATTATATATACAAAAGGATTTTGAATTTACAGTAGTTTCTATGAAGACTAATATACACTAGTCTTATTTACAATAACCACATTGATATTCAGTATGTTTACACAAAAAAAATTCTTTCTAAATTTTCTTTTCTTATTAATTTTAATAGATAGATAGATAGATAGATAGATAGATAGATAGATAGATAGATAGATAGATAGATAGATAGATAGATAGATAGATAGATACTTTATTAATCCCAAGGGGAAATTCACATACTCCAGCAGCAGCATACTGATAAAGAACAACATTAAAGAGTGATAACAATGCAGGTATAACTTTGTATAATGTTAACGTTTACCCCCCCTAGTGGAATTGAAAAGTCGCATAGTGTGGTGGAGGAATGATCTCCTCAGTCTGTCAGTGGAGCAGGATGGTGACAGCAGTCTGTCGCTGAAGCTGCTGCTCTGTCTGGAGATGATCCTGTTCAGTGGATGCAGTGGATTCTCCATGATTGACAGGAGTCTGCTCAGCGCCCGTCGCTCTGCCACGGATGTTCAACTGTCCAGCTCCATGCCTACAATAGAGCCTGCCTTCCTCAGCAGTTTGTCCAGGTGTGAGGCGTCTTTCTTCTTTATGCTGCCTCCCCAGCACTGCGTAGAAGAGGGCGCTCGTCTGATAGAACATCTGCAGCATCTTATTACAGATGTTGAAGGATGTCAGTCTTCTAAGGAAGTATAGTCGGCTCTGTCCTTTCTTACACAGAGCATCAGTATTGGCAGTCCAGTCTAATTTATCATTCAGCTGCACTCCCAGGTATTTATAGGTCTGTACCATCTGCACACAGTCACCTCTGATGATCACGGGGTCCATGAGGGGTCAGGGCCTCCTAAAATCCACCACCAGCTCCTTGATTTTGATGGTGTTCAGGTGTAGGTGGTTTGAGTCGCACCATTTAACAAATTCATTGATTAGGTCCCTATACTCCTCCTCCTGCCCACTCCTGATGCAGCCCACGATAGCAGTGTCGTCAGCGAACTTTTGCACGTGGCAGGACTCCAAGATTGTATTGGAAGTCCGATGGCTGAACAGGACTGGAGAAAGTACAGTCCCCTGCGCTGCTCCTGTGTTGCTTACCACAATGTCAGACGTGCAGTTCCCAAGACACACATACTGAGGTCTGTCTGTAAAATAGTCCACGATCCATGCCACCAGGTATGAATCTACTCCCATCTCTGTCAGCTTGTCCCTAAGGAGCAGAGGTTGGATGGTGTTGAAGGTGCTAGAGAAGTCCAGAAACATTATTCTTACAGCACCACTGCCTCTGTCCAAGTGGGAGAGGGATCGGTGTAGCATATAGATGATGGCATCCTCCACTCCCACCTTCTCCTGGTATGCGAACTGCAGAGGGTCGAGGGCGTGTTGGACCTGTGGCCTAAGGTGGTGTAGCAGCAGCCTCTCCATGGTCTTCATCACATGTGACGTCAGAGCGACAGGCCAGAAGTCATTCAGCTCACTAGGACGTGATACCTTTGGGACTGGGGTGATACAAGATGTTTTCCAAAGCCTCTAGTCTCTCCCCTGTTCCAGGCTCAGGTTGAAGATGCGCTGTAGAGGACTCCCCAGCTCCACTGCACAGGCCTTCAGCGATCGTGGTGATACTCTTTCTGGACCCACTGCTTTGCTGGCACGAAGTCTCCTCAGCTCTCTGCTCACCTGCACTGCTATAATTGTGGGTGGGGATGTCTCTCCTATGCTGGTATCACCAGAAGGATGGGTGGAGGGTGTAGTACTCTAAGGTGAGAGTGGGTTAGGATGGTCAAACCTGTTAAAGAAGTTGTTCATTTGGTTTGCTCCCTTCACGTCTCTCTCGATGGTGCTACCCCGCTTCGAGCTGCAGCCAGTGATGATCTTCATCCCATCCCACACTTACTTCATGCAGTTATTCTGCAACTTCTGCTCCAGCTTTCTCCTGTACTGCTCCTTCGCCGCCCTGAGCTGGACTCTGAGTTCCTTCTGCACGCGCTTGAGCTCATGCTGATCACCGCCTTTAAAAGCCCTTTTCTTCTGGTTCAAAAGGCCCTTGATGTCACTTGTAATCCATGGTTTGTTGTTGGCATAGCAGCGTACAGTTCTTACTGGAACTACAATGTCCATACAGAAGTTGATGTAGTCAGTAGTGCAGTCAACAACCTCCTCAATGTTCTCACTATGTGACCCCTGCAGGATATTCCAGTCCGTAGTTCCAGTCTCTTAGAGCCTGCTCTGCCTCAGTGGACCACTTCCTGAATGAGCGTGTGGTTGTAGGTAGGACCCTCACTCTTGGTGTGTAGTGAGGCTGAAGCAGAACCAGGTTATGATCTGCTTTCCCAAGCGCAGGCAGTGGGGTGGCGATGTATGCGTCTTTAACGTTTGTATACAGTAAGTCAATAGTCTTATTTCCCCGGGTGTTACAGTCAACATACTGGGAGAAGGCAGGTAATGTTTTGTCCAGTGTCACATGGTTAAAGTCTCCAGCGATTAGCACAAGCGCCTCAGGGTGCTATGTTTGTAACTTAGCAACAGCAGAATGGATGATGTCACTCGCTATCTCCACGTCTCCCAAAGATAAATTTGGAAATAAATTTTAATGTTTTCCACACAATCAGACAAGAAGATTAGTACAGATAATCAATAAAAGTACACTTCTCTGACTTTTTCAAAATAAATGTTTTACATAGTCTAAATTCACATTTAAATTAATTCTCGTGTCTATGGTCAATATGGTCTTTATAATGTAATACAAATCCAATCTTATAAGCACCGTTAATGGACTCCCAAATAAGCAAATAAATTCTATTAATTTTATCTTTTCAAAAGAAATATTAAACGGGGTAAACTATCCCAAGGATTTCTATGTTCAAATCTAGTGTCTGTTCCCTCAAAGTCACAAATAAAAGAAATGAAAAGCGTCCGGTCTTCCTGTTTATATTGTTGCATACCAGGGCTGCCTCTTAAATAAAATTAGAAAAGGAAAGAGTAAGAAAAACAAAATAAAACAAAAAAATACTAAGACACACCAGACATTTCGGTATTTTAGCCTTCTTCAGTGGTGCTTTTTGAAAACCAGAACGTTATGAAAGAGACAAGAGACTACCGCAGTACACCGGCAACAGAAACTAAAAGAATAAAGAAGAAGTCTCAATTATTGTCCTGGTCCTAAACAAGAAAACAAATGGCGTCGGAGGACCTGGCCAGGTTAGGCTTTACGACTTTGAGAGTGGACGTCTCGGCACCCCTCACAAGCCTGTAAGGAGTAATGACACTCTCCACCCTCCGTGAATTGTGAACGCCTTATCAAGGTTTATATGTTGCTCAAATAGAACTTTTAATGTTCATATAAAAAAGGTCTTATCTGTTTATAAGTTTTTTGGCTCCTTCGCTCGATGCGACCGCTCCCCACTGTGTCTAAAGTGAAAGACGAAGTCTCTTTCGTTGTATTTTGTGTTCACCAATCCCTGTTTCTCTTTTCTCCTCCAATTAGGTTCCACTACGTCATCTCGGCTTCGACTTCTCCTTCAGCCAGACTTCACCGTGCTCTCGGCTGGATCCTCCATCTTGGATAGCTAAGTGCATCTTTTTCATGTCTCCTTCCTTCTTTCACCTTTTTACTTTCAATTCTTTTTCCAGGTTTCACAGGTAAAATTATTTTGCTCAATACCATTTTATTTTTCCAAAATCATTATCAAGTTATCACACATCCAATAATTCTATATTAATACATGCCATCAGCTGTTTTAGTACAAAATTGTTTACACTCAGTAAAATATATTCTAATAATTTTCTTTTTATAGGTTCCTGCAGGAGACATAGGAAACAAGTTAGAATCAAGAATCCCATAATAAAAACAAACAAAAAGTCATTTTAGCGTTAATAATCAATTTTGTCAAGGACTGTAGCTTGACCCTCCTAAAAAAAAATTTTTCAAGTCCCCAGAAACTTTCTATATTTGAAAACAATTCATATTCCTCTTAAGATCTTTTATATTCCCATATTTCAAAAATGGCGTACTGTCTCTTTAAATGGAGACCTCGAACTTTGATCAATCCCTGCACAAAAACCACAAAGTATTTTAACAATCATTTTTCGCTAATTAATCCCTTTACAGATATATATTATTGTAATCCCCAGGGCCCCTTCATCCAACCCCAGGAACATAGAAAGCACTAGGGGGTCCCTTTCCCCATATAAGTCAATGGACTTTTTGTCTTTTTCTGTTATTTAGTGTTTATCAGACTTTCTACTTTTATTTTTGCATATTAAAATGTCTTTTATTATTGATTTTGACTTTACTCTTACTTTTGTCCCCTCTGTTTTCTCCCTTAGGGTCCTTTATCCAGTCCAGTTCAATTTTAAGTCTATTTGAATATCCTCAGGTCAAACCCCCTAAAGTGTTAATAACCGCTTACCCTTTCCATTATTTACGTAAGTAATCTCTTCAGACTATTTAATTACCTCCAAAGGACCTTCCCTTAGTGTTATGGTATCTTAGGGTTATTTCCTTTCATATCAGATTCCTTCTTCCCAAGATTCCCCTCCACTTTGGGTTCAGATCCCCCTTAGTGTTACTATTCGATTTCTCGATATGTAGTCTTAGAGGGTTCTCTTTAGAGTCAGAGTTCTTCCATATCTGCCATTTTAGTCTCAGGGTTCCCCTTGTAGGTTATCTTTCTAAACTATGATCTCTTAATATTAGGCCGATCTTCTGCACCTCCCATTTGATTAGATTGCCTTTAAGTTCAGGGATGAAGCAGGATTAGTTCCTATGTGGAATAGAGTTCTCACTAAGATTTGGGTTATTACAATCATCACCCTTTTAACATCAGGGACTTATGTTATTGACCTTAAGTTCAGGGGTGTAGTCAGGCTTAGGGTAGGGGATGCCAGCGGAACTGGCATGCACGGGTTCACTGGCTCCAGTATCTTTCACATTTATACATAATTAACTAATTGCCCCAATGTACACATATATACAAACATTTTTAATTAGATTAGGCCTGGACCCTTAAATCATTTCTCATTCAAACCATCCGGATAAAAAGTGCCGAAGGCCTGGATCCATTCCAATTCCTTCCTCAGTCTACGGTTTTTGTGCCAATAACTCTCAGTCTCCAAAATAATAATAATAATTCATTACATTTATATAGCGCTTTTCTCAGTACTCAAAACGCTATCCACACAGGGAGAAACCGGGAAGCGAACCCACAATCTTCCAAAGGGAAACACAGGGGATTATGGGAGATTGACTAAAGTGTAAGTACAGTTTTGTTGGTTTCTGTTGATTCTCAGTTAGCCTTAAGTGCTGTACGTAACTTGGCCTTAGCCGTATTTTTTGCCTCACCTATAAATATCAGGCCACAGGACTCACATTGAATCGCATAAATGCAATTCGTAGTGGTTAAGGATAATGTCTGGAATATAGGTAGTTCCCTCAAGGTTTTCGGATTTTTCATTATTTTTTTATCCCTATAGGGAATGTACCAGGCCACCTTATTTATTTTAAAGCTTTGCACAGGAAGCTCTAACAATAAGATCCTTTAAAGTCTTGTTTCTACGATAGGCAGCCACAATTCTAAATTTTTCCAGATCCTCATCCAATGCCTGTGCCACCTGAAAGTTATTTTTCACCACAGGAATGACCTCCTGCGCTTGTCTAGAACACGTAAACACCATGGGAATCATATTTGGGACCTGTTCCATTTCCTGCATTTCCTCTTCCATCTGTACCTCCCTCACGTCTCTCTTAACTTCCTCCATCCATCCTTCATATCTATCCTCCAACTCATGTCAACATGTTTCCTGTCTCTCCATAAATTCCTCCAACCTCTCACACGTCCCTCTCCTAGTTAAATCTTCTATCAATTTCTGCCTCCATTGCTCTTCCATCCACACCCTATCCACTTCCCAGAATGTCATTTTAATATTCCATTTGTTATCCCTAGTTGATTTTAAGTAATGGCCCCAATTGCATTGCACAAATCTATATGGATCATTCCACTCATCCTCAATGATACACCACCTAAGGGAAGAACCAACGTTGGATGGGGTGGGGATACAATCAACCTTCAAAATATGAGAGATGGGACCTACCAGGGGTACCAATATTTGTCCTCAGACATTAGCACCCGATTTGTGATCTTAAGATCAGGGCCCCTCCCATAGACTTTAAGGGTAGGGTTGGTTGTGGGGCAAGTTGGTCTAAACCTCCAGTCTTGTGCATCACACAGAGTTCGACAAACCTCATAGGGGTTGGGATTAACATCAGGGATTTGGGAAGTTAACTTAACATCAGGGCCCCAATATATGAGCTTACTACTTAATAGCTGATCCACTACCTTAACTTCAGGGCCCCTTTTCTGGGGAGCAGTACATTCCCTTATTAACACTCAAACTAAGATTTAAGGAAGACATCTGTGATTTGATGAAGTCATTAGAGAATTAGGAACTGAAATGAACAAATAAAGGTAATACTTCAAAGAACAGCATTGTGCACAATTCTATAGAAACAGCGGAACTTAAACCTTTAATAAAGGAATTACATTTGGATGAGAACTCTCTTCCTGTCACTACTGTTTAAAATCCATCCATCCATCCATCCATTTTCCAACCCGCTGAATCTGAACACAGGGTCATGGGGGTCTGCTGGAGCCAATCCCAGCCAACACAGGGCACAAGGCAGGGACTGTTTAAAATATTTTTTATAATTGTTAAAAAGTTTGTCTTATTGTTAAAAGCACCCTTGACTGATTTTGAATCATCTTTATAATCCTCGCGCTATTCCGTCTAATAGGGTTGCTGCAGTGAAATATTTTGTACAATCTGAGCACACAATACACATGTAGACATTTTTTCTGTATTTCATTAACACAGTACAAGTTGTCTCTTTAGCAGTTTTTAAAGAATTAAAGTGAATTCCTTGTAAAAATACTCCACACTTTCAGATGTCCCCTCAAATGACAAGTGCCTGTGTTTACATATCATCAGTCAGGGCAGGAAGAAGTGGGTTCAGGTTGCTGGGAACTTGACGTGACATTATTCAGGATACAATGGTCAATGACTGCTTCTGCAGATGGAGGACGAGAAAAAGCATTAGGCAATAGCTCCAACCCCTGGTTGGGAGTGTAATTACATTTATATGAGCCTTGAAGTTGTCTTCTAAGCACATGTGTGTGACATGGCCCACCCAGCCCAGACCAATTGGGTCAGGAAGCCCAAACCGTGAGGCCATATCTCTGAGAAAGCACATCAGCATTGACATGGAGGGAACTGTGGCGATCTAGGACTTTGAATTTAAATGACTGAAGGTCCAAGAAACATCGAGTGACATGTTGGTTTGAATATTTGTCCAGTGCCATCCACTATAAAGTTGCATGGTCGATGACTAGAGTGAATTCATGGCCGTGCAGGTAGTACCTCATCTGAAGAATAGCTCACTTAATCACCAATACTTCCCTTTCCATAGCCGCATACCTGGTTTCAAGGTCCAATAGTTTCTGGCTCAGCAACACAATGGGATGTTCTACACAAACGACACTCTTGCTCAACACGACACTGACCTGTGTCCAAAATGTCAGCTTGGACAATAAAAGGTAGATAAAAATCCAATAATACAGGTGCAGGTGTAAGGGTCTGTTTCCATTTTTTCACCCCAAACCACTATATTAGGAGCCCTCTTCTTTGTCAGGTCAATCAAGAGCATAGCCCTCTCAGACAATGAGGTACAAACCCACCTTGAGAAGCATTTACTTGTGCATCTTATTAAGCCGTTCGACTTGACCATCAGGCTGAGAATGGTACACTGAAGTCTTAAGGTGCCTGATTTGGAGCAATTTGGCAACCTCCCTGAACATCTCTGAGGAAAGCAGTGTCCCTTGGTCCGTTTGGACCTCCTTTGGGATATGCGTGATGACCCCTACTAGTGCCCATGTGATACTTCTGGACTTGTCTTATTTTAAGGGGATAGCCTCTGGATAACATATAGCATAATCCAATTTATGTTCTCAGGCCAAGAGAATCTACTATGTCCACCCTGATACTTTCAGAAGTTCATTTATCTATCGGAGGAATGGAACAAGAGGAGCATGGTCTTTTCTAGGAATCTGTCACAGCTGATATGCCAGACACAAAACACAAACAAGTCGGATCTCCTCATTAATTCCCTGACAGTAAAATCAAAATTTTATCCTTTTGAGTGTTTTGTCAGTTCCATGATGGCCACCCAAGATGTTTGTGTGTGCTAATTCACAAACCTGCCGCCAGTAAGATTTTGGTACCAGCAACAACGACCTCAACTCACCCTCATGTTCTGACAAATGACATAATAAATCATTTTAAAATACAAAGTAGGGTTCTGGTGGCATGGAGTGGGTCGTACACTGTCAGTTAACTTAAGTAAATCGTCATTCCACTGTTCTCTTTGAAAACACGCTGATGTTTGTGGAAATTGACATTGAAGTTCTCAGAACAAATCAGGCATGACCTCCCTGGGTGGAGTTATTGCCGACGTCGGTTCGCTCGTGACCTCGATAGCAAGTACATGATATAAAACATAATAAAATCACATTACAATGTGTCATGTTTGTCTTTTTTATTTTGTGCTCTCCTTGTGTGTTGCATCAATACATCAAAAAAAATGACTCGTCCACATTAGTGCATCTGGACAATAAATAGAATTCTGGGAAGGCAGACACTTTAACAACTTCATCAGTGTAATGGATTGTGTAACCTGCAACTCGTCAGTCTGTGGTTAGGGGAAAGGAAGAGACGTCAAGGGAATAAATAAAATAAAACTCAGTGCAAAAAGGAGAAACCTGAGACGAGAACTGACACCAGAGAGCAAAGTCAAGGAATTTAACACAAAATGACTTCAGCTGTGTGTTTATATAATGGCATTTCACCTGAACAGACATCACAATCAGGAAATACGATGAGCTGAATCAAATTTAGGATCTGAGTGGACAGTCACAGCATTGTCTGGGATTAGTGACACGACTTGACACAAAGAACTTTCACGTGTTTGAAATCAACAAGCTGAGGTTTATCTAAACACACGGATATCGAGTGTCAGGTCTTTGTTAATAATCACTTAAGGACACTTGTGTTCAAATCCTCACTAAAGCATTCATTACAAAGAAATAAAATATCAAAACACATGAATGAGCGCACACCTCTGTATTGTGTCGTTAGATTTGTAAAAGTCTTACCAAGATAACTGAACACTTTCTGAGCCATTGTGCTCTACAACAACCAGCAGCCATTTGACAAATGAAAGAGAAAGAAAGAAAGCCTGAACAATTTGTGATGTGACTATCAAAAGGAATAAATGTGGTGACAGGCAGACAATTACTGACATACAAATGTGATTTCTTTATTAAAGGTTTAAGTTTCTCTGTTTTTCTAGAATTGAGCACAATGCTGTTCTCTGAAGTATTAATTGTGTTCTGTATGAGGTGAGCAGCTGCGGCTAATGAGACTTCACAAATATTAACAAACGTCAGTCTAAAGCAGCAAATCCTACGTTTAATTGTGGACATCAAACCTCATTTGACCTTCTCAGTCGTCCATTTCAGTTCCTCACAGTCACCTCAGTGTCATTTAGTGAGCCAGCAGTGTGAGGAGTGAAGGCCGACTGCTCCGTCTGCACTCGTCTGTCATCTGCTGCCTTAGTGAGGAGGAGTGCGGATTAAAGTGCAGGAATAGGAAACATTAACTTCACAATAAAATGAAGTGTTTAGTTTGACACAAAAGTAAAACAATAAAGGAACATTTCATAGAATTTGACTCTTAAATAAATCTCCACCATCTGACCAAAGCTGAACAGAATGTCAGCCGTCGTCTGAGCTCAGCTGTGGAGTTTTTAGTTGTGAAATCTGAACGTCGGTGTAAATTATAACTCCAGATGTTAAAAGATTTTTATATTTCTAGATATTAGATAAAATTCAGCACATTACTTAATTTATGATAAGATAAATAATTCTCTCCCAAAATAATGGAAATATCAATAATCATTTTACAATGAAGAAATTAAAAATTATTTATAGGAATTGCCAGGAGTCTCCTACATCTACAGTGCTGTTTATTACATATTCAGATAAGAAGAATAAGATTTATGACAATAGTTGTGGTGAAATAAACAATAATCATAAACAGTGTACACTTTACACCAATAGAGTACAATTGTAACAAAAACAATACAGCGAATATGAAATGATTGTATTGTTAAGAAATATGTCCAAGTATTGCACTGCTAATAAGAAAAATTAGCAAAGGAATAATGTACAAATACTATTAAACATCTAAGCTCAGAAAATTAATTTTTTATTTTCTTTAACATTTACAGTAAATTGAGCACTGAAGAAGCTGGACTAAATATTTTACAACTCAGAATAATTTTCAGTGCTTTTCTGAACCAGGAATACATAAAAGCATAAAGAATTGGATTAACTGCATAATTCACTTCACTGACCAACACAAACACATTCCTGATGATAAGTGTGATCATGTTACTACTATCAGTAAAAAAATTGTACACTAAAATAGGCAGCCAACAGATAATAAAAGCCCCCACGACTATTCCTAATGTTTTTGCGGCTTTTCTTTCAGACGGTTTTGATATTTTTCTGTCACTCACCTCCTCAGTTTGCCTCTTTTCTATCATACAGTTGATGGCTCTTGAATGGCTTCTTGCAACTACAAATATTCTGATATAAAAACCAATCATCAGTGAATAAGGAATAAAAAAAGTTATGAGTAAAATAAAAATGACCATTTCATAAGAAGTGAATACTGCACAAGCACCTTCACATAACTTTACATCAATATAACTCAAACTTAAACCTATGACTGTAATGAAAAGTGCAAACAGCCACACTACAGCAATGCTGATCTTTACAACAGTTAAAGTTATTTTTGAGCTGTAAAAGAAAGGATGGCAGACAGCAATGTAGCGATCAATGGATATTAAAGCAACATTATATACAAGTACAGTATTCAGAATATTTACAATTGCCTGATAGAAATAACAATAAATAACTCCAAAGTACCAGCAAGTTTCAATCAGGAGAACCAGAGTAAAGGGCATCACAAAGACACCTGATAAGAAATCGGCCGCTGCGAGTGAAAGGATCAGAAGATTAGTCGACGTGTGCAGCTGAACAAAATGAGAAATAGAAATGATGACAAGAAGATTTCCAAAGACTGTCGATAAAAGCAAAAGACATGAGAAAGTGTAATAAAGTCCATAAACTTCAGTTTCAAAAATCAGTTTATAACAAGATGCATTACTGTGAGGATAACAACGGCCAAGTTTCATTCCATTCCACTCCATGTGTGTCCCCTGACTGAGCCGTCCTGCCTGCACACTGAGATGTTTATACACTGAGGCCCTGCGACTGCCATATTCTCTCTGCTGACGTAATTCACATGAGGCGTCTCTCTGCTGTGTGTGCTTCACAAATTCTCTCAGGATGTTTGTTTGTTCATTTCAGTTCTTACTCATTAATGAGTTCATCAAATCTCAGATGTCTTCATTATATTTGTTTGTCAGGAGCCGCTCAGGGCTGCGGTGGTCTCTCCTCACAGCTCCACAGTGGTCCAGCTGCTGGCTCTCTGCAGTTTCCTTCTTCTCCCTCTGTCTGCTGTTTTTGTTTTTTTGTTCTCAGTCACTTTGACTTTCTTTCCTCATCACAGCGAGCAGCACATTAAATCAGCAGGTTTAGATGAGCTGAGGTTGTGCCCAGTGGTGGTCTGACACTCCATGCTGTCCTGTGCTGCTCAGAGCCCCTCTGAAGCCTGTGAGCTGAACATGCATGGAGTGTGCTGGATCACCCTGTGCTCATGAACATTAGAACATTAGAATATTAGATCACTCTAGACAAGAACAGGCCATTCAGCCCAACAAAGCTCGCCAGTACTGTCCACTTATTTCTTCCAAGAAAACATCAAGTCAAGTTTTGAAAGACCCTAACGTCTTACTGTCTACCACACTACTTGGTCGCTTATTCCAAGTTTCTATCGTTCTTTGTGTAAAGAAAAACTTCCTAATGTTTGTGCGAAATTTACCCTTAACAAGTTTCCAACTGTGTCCCCGTGTTCTTGATGAATTCATTTTAAAATAACAGTCTCGATCCACTGCACTATTTCCCTTCATAATTTTAAACACTTCAAACATGTCACCTCTTAATCTTCTTTTGCTTAAACTGTAAAGGTTCAGCTCTTTTAATCTTTCCTCATAACTCAACCCCTGTAGCCCTGGAATCAGCCTAGTTGCTCTTCTCTGGACCTTTTCTAGTTCTGCTATGTCCTTTTTGCAGCCTGGAGACCAAAACTGCACACAGTACTCAAGATGAGGCCTCACCAGTGTGTTTTAAAGCTTGAGGAGAACCTCCTGTGACTTGTACTCCACACATCAAGGCGCTGTATAACCTGACATTCTGTTAGCCTTCTTAATGGCTTCTGAACACTGTCGGGAAGTCAATAGCTTAGAGTCCACTACGACTCGTAAATCCTTCTCATAAGGTGTACTCTCGATTTTCTGATCGCCCATTGTGTATTGAAACCTCACATTTGTGGACGAAGGTTCGAGGTAAACAGCAGGCAGACAGCAGATGTAGAGTAAAAAGCAATTTCTTTATTCTTGGTGGCAGAGAGACCACTCCAGCCCTGTCAGCTAGTGTCACTGACAGTCACCAGCAACAGCCCAATCTTGGGGGGGTGAGTTTCCTTTTTATAACAGAATCTTACAGAGATAGCTTATGATGAGACAAGGTTACACAATTCTTTGGGGGGATTCAGTAATATGCCCAAAAATTACAACACATTTGTTCAAGGAGAAGTGAAAAAGCCTGTTGCTGTTGATTTTACAATCCTAGATGTTTGTTAAGATGAACAGTTTCCTGAGTACAGACTAAAAGGTCAGCAGTTTGACAGAAATGTTGCAAGTCTGCCCTTTTAGTTTTGCGTACACACTTTATTAATTAGATTTACATATAAAAATTAACAATTAATCCATAACTTATTAATACAAACTAGTAATATACTGTTAAATGATTATACAGTTAATGGTTTCCCTTTTTTAAAAATCTTAATGCATTCATATGGTTAACACAAAGAATTCTTATACTTGCAAATATATATATATATATATATATATATATATATATATATATATATATATATATATATATATATATATATATATATATATATACATTTTCATAGCATAAGCTGGGTTGCATAATAATATATTTTCCATCCACCCAAATGCACACAGATAATAATCATCAAGGCATTTTGAACTTGTTTATCTATGTACAAAAATTTCATTACACTAAGGCATAATCACGAAATCTTCTTCTCCTCCCTTGGACTAGGTCAAAAAGTTCTCAGCCCAAGATTCTTTGTTCAACTATTATTTAATATATTGATTAAAATTTTTATTATTTCCCATTCCCCCCTTTTTGAACAAAGAATAGTTCAAACAAAACAATCTTGATCGAGAGTGGACTGAGAAGAGGATTGGGGCTGGGAGAGAAGATGCATGCGTTCTGTGTGGAGGAAATAAGCTTTAGTTACTGAGGCAGTGAAAAACTTTTGGATAAAATAACGGATTAACAGAATAAGACATCAGCAAATCAAAAGAATAACAGTTAAAGCAACTAAAAGGGAAACAAAACTGGATTTAAACCATTGGCCCCAAGAGCCAAAAGTGGATATAAACCAGTCATCAAGAGGGGTATCGATGCCTGAGTTTTCAGCCAATTTTAGGGAGAGAGCGGTCAGACCAGCCAGGGCACGGGTGATGGAGCCATCAGGGGCAGTGTTATTTGGAATGTACATACAGCAAGCATCATCGAACATGGCACAAACACCACCTTTTTCGGCTAGAAGCATATCTAGCGCTAGGCGATTTTGCCAGGTCATAAGGGAGGTTTTATCTACTTGCTCATGTATTCCTTCAACAGCTTCTTTAGTAAAATTCAGAAAACGCTGTTGATTGTAATATAAATAATTTATCCAATCCATATTTTTATTGACAGTGATTAAGGGAAAAAGAGATTCAATACCATCAGCTACTTGATCTCTTGCTTTAAATTTGTTAGGGACACCTCTAGGTACGCCTATTGAGTCAATATACACGCCTGGACCATGTAATGAGAAATTTGCAACGGATGCTAAGGGTCTACGAACACGATGTGGATGGGGAAAGGATGGAGGTTGTTGGCCTTGAAGGGGAAGGAGACGGAAGGGCATGACCAATTGTACAAGGGCACAGGTACCAGTCCATGCAGGTAGGAGTATGTCCAGTAATTTAGATCTTTGGCACATCCACCAGACATCCGCACGGGTGGTGGCGTGGGAGGTGAACCATCTAAGGGAAATGTTATTGGGGAGAGAGGTGGAGGCATCGATAGAGACGTTGTAAGTGAAGGAGCACCAGGGGGAGGGAAGGGAGCCAAGGGAAACGGCACTCTTCTTAAAGGAGGCTCAAGTAAAACAGGTGTAATTGCCAATATAGGGACGGAACATAGGGGGAGTCATAGGTTGAATTGGGGGAAAAAGGGTATTCAAGGTATTACATTTGGGATCCGTTGGAGGGAAAGCGGTAGTAAATAGGTAAAGCAAGCAAGGAAAGCCAGTGGGGTCTGAGGGATCAGTTAAGGGAAATTGGGTAGTGGCAAGGTGAGGGCGTGCAGTGGCACATGCATAACAGTTGGATTGGTTTACCTGTCGTGCAGAATAGAGGAGCGCTGCAGCCATCGATTCTGGTCACCGTATCCAGTTTCTATGGAGAATGTAGAGGAAAGGATGGTGATATTTAGAGAAGTAATCAGTTGTGAGGGTAAGTCGTCAGGAGGAGGTGTAGCAGGGATATTTGAGCTAGGAGTGACAAGAGCGGGTTGTGTCCCTGTTACCTGTATAATAAATTTTCCAAGGGGGTCTGTGCCAGAAACATAGGCCCCTAATATATAGGTTCCTTTATCATGATATGAGGGGTCTTTTATAGGGATAATCACAGGGTTACAAGTTACTACCTTACATTCATGAATTGGAGTAAACCCTGATTTAATTATAGAAAACCTTGTTTTTAAATCATGCTCCTGGGCTTCCCACGGATTATACCCCCAGTCCTGGTTTCCAGTGTTTGCAAACACATCGCTCCAGCTTGAACATTCAGACAGGCTGGAGGAGGAATTTAAATCAGATTTATACCTGGGTCGAGTCACACAAACGTATTTTTCAGACCATCTCCATTTGTCTTGTCTGCTGGATCCACAGGGAGCAATGGCACAAAAGTCAATCTGGAATGAGGCAGTCTTCCCTACTTGGAAAGTTAACGTGGGAAAGTCCCCATGTATTTGCTTCAATTGGTGAGTCAGATGGTCACCACCTGTTTGTCATTGTCCCAAAGTCAGATGGATAGAAAAGATTAGGACTAGCAAAGCTATGAGTGCCATTTTTTGCAATGCGACACGTGAATCCAGGCAGGAAGTCCTTCGACTTTAACGGCGTGAGGTGTGGATAGCAGCACTTGGAACGGTCCCATCCAGTGAGGTTGATGCCAGTGCTTCCTTCGGGTGTCTCTGGCCAGTATCCAGGTTCCCAGGGGAATCTGTGACTCCATTGGTGGAGGACTGGTTCGCCAAGCCTGGTTAACCTGCTCGTGGACCTCCTTCAGGGATGCTCGGAGACCTGTAAGACTAGAGAGAAGATCATTGTCCACAGTATGCAGGGTAACATTTCCAATAACCATGCCAACAGGCATGGGACGTCCAGTTAGTATTTCAAACGGCGAAAGTCCCAACTGCCGGTGTGTCCTCCCTCTCAATCCCATTAAGGCCAGGGGTAAAGCGTCAGGCCAGGTTAAATTTGTCTGCTCACAGATTTTTGCCAATTTAGATTTTAGGGCGCCATTGCACCTCTCTACAATACCTCTACTTTAAGGATGGTACTTGCAGTAATGATGTACATTTATCTGGAGCCAAGTGGTCAATTCATTTATTACAGAGTTCACAAAATGAGTACCGTTATCAGTCTGCAATTTCTGTGGTATTCCCCATCTTGGAATGATTTCTTTTACCAAGGCTTTTGCCACAGTTTTGGCGTCTGCGTGTTTGGAAGGGAAAGCTTCCACCCATCGGGAGAACACATCGACAATTACCAAACAGTAACGGTAGCCCTTAGACGGTGTTAATTCAATGAAGTCCATTTGGAGATGTTCGAAAGGACCCATTGAGTTAGGTGTAATGACGGGACTTACCTGGGTACCTTTACCTACATTAAATTTTTGACAGTGCACAGCGTCTGCAGAATTGCTCTGCATACGTGGAGAAACCACGTCTTGAGTCATTGCATCCTTTCCAGCATGATCCAGGCCATGTACAATTTTTGCCATACCTGGGAAAGAAGCCTTTGGGAGAAAAGGTTTGTTATTTTGCTTTTGGGTCCAGACCCCATCAGAGAGGGATCCTTCTTTGGACCATTTTCTCTTTTCTCTGTCCGTGGCTGCACTCTGTAAAGAGATAATTTGATTATCAGGGTCTTTGTCATCTTTCTGTTGGAATAAAGAGACTGCTTATTATAGCCTGTTTAGCAAAGTGATCAGCCAGGTCATTTCCTTTGCTAACCGGATCCTGCTGCCCAGTGTGTGCTTGACATTTCACTATTGCTAGTTTTGATGGTTTGGTTATGGCTTCTAAGAGGGATTCTATTAACTTTTGATGTTGGATGGGCTTGCCAGTACTGGTCTTGAATCCCCTCCATAATGCTCCATGATAATGGCAGACTCCAAAAGCATACCTGGAATCAGTATAGATTGTTATGATTTCTCCTTCTGACAACTGACAAGCTCGGGTGAGAGCTATTAATTCTGCTGCTTGCACGCTTAAACTTGACGAAATTCAGTTTGCTTCCAGCAGGTGGTCACCTTTGACCACTGCATAGCTGGTTGAGGGTGTTCCATTTTCCAATTGTAAGGAACATCCGTCCACATAAATTATCTCCCCTGTTTCTAGTGGAGTTTCCTGCAGGTCTGGTCTGGGTTTTATGACCTTAGTTATTTCGTCATGACAATTGTCTGGCTCCCCTTCTTCTTCAGTTGGAAGAAGAGTGGCTGGATTTAAGGTGGAGCACCTTTCAATGGTGACGTTTGACAGAGTACAGAGTACGTTTTGATAGTGTATTGCCCTAGCAGTAGTGAGATGCGATGTTTTGGCCTGTACTAAAATGGAGTGTACAGCGTGAGGCACCTTTATTGTTAGGGGGTTCATGAGCACTATATCTGTATTGGCTAACACGGCTTCTGTTGTGGCTGCTACTGCTCTGAGACAGGTTAGAAGTCCCGTAGCCACTGGATCCAATTTTTTCGAAAAATAGGCTATTGGCCTGTTTTTCTCCATGGAGCTGAGTTAGTACTGCATTCATATATTCCCCCTTTTCGTCCACAGAGTGAATGGACGAGAATAGTCAGGGAGTCCTAAAGCTGGCGCAGAAACTGGTGCACTTTTTAAATCACATAGAGCCTTCTCAGCCTGCTCATTCCACTGTATGCGACCAAAATGAGGAAGGTCAGCAGTATTAGCTAGAGTTTGTAAAGGCTATGCTCTTTCAGAGAAATTTAAAATCCATTGTCGACAATAACCTAAAATGCCCAGTACAGACATGACCTGTTGTTTTGTGACCGGTCTGGGAAGGTTTTGGATGGTGGTTATGCGTCTTTTGACAGAGCTCTGGTACCACACGTGATGTCATGACCCAAGTACTTCACAGTGGTCTGAACTAACTGCAGTTTTGCTTTAGAGACCTTGTGCCCATTTTCAGCAAGATACTTGAGCAGTGATTCTGTATGTTGTGTGCATGCTTTCTCTGTTTCGCTACAGAGTAATAAATCGTCGACGTACTGTAACAAACCAAGTGTAATCAAGAGTCCCGGTTCGATCCCCACTCACTCCTATATTTGCCATTTTCAGTAGTAAGCTGCTCTTTTTGTTAATATTATACAGTACACACATGCACTTGGTTTGCGTCTGTACTTGTGCTGTTACTTAGAGAGTCAGATCGGGGGAGGGGTGATGTTAGAGCGCCTGAGCTTATTCATTGCTGCAGGAACAACGCACATGTTGATCTTTTTTTCTTTCATTACATGTGCCTTCCCTGTTTATTTATATATCTCTGCCTGTCTGTCTCTCTATTACGCAGTGCTCCGTTTGTCTGTGTGTTATGGATCTTAAAAATAACAGTTATAAGGACAGTTGTTCCTGTTAATTGCAGTCTCAGTTGTTAAAAAATATTTTAAAAGGAGCATCCCACATGAAAATATAACAATCTCATTAACTGACAGTGCATACCAATTTATAAATTTTATGTCCGTTTGAGGTTAAAAAGAAAAAAAAAAGCAACACTTTATCCCCAGTGGGGAATCGAACTCTTGGCTATGAGGCACGGCAAAGCTGCTGTATTCTAAGAAGTAAATCTCAGCGCGCTACGCCACGGAAGCTATCATGTCATTTTTGACGCTTTTGTGAAAGTGTTTATTTGATCTTTGGAACTCGGGCTTTACACATTCTATAGTTTATGCCTACTACATTTTGTAACATTTATTACTAAAATATGAAAAAGTTTCTGTTTTAACAATGTGTTTACACAAATTACTTTAGAAACGGAACACGCATGAAATGCGTGTGTTCCAAATAACAATCTATTATTTCCACTGTAAAACTCCACTTCACTCCCACATAATCAATCAAGTCGTGAGCTGGGAAAAGTTCGCTCACGTTCTGTGTCGGTGGGGGGATGGAATAGCCGGCTGCTGGCAGCTTGTCTTTTATCAGCACATTTAGAGGACAAAGGATGCTGGCGGAGAGGTGTGAACGGATTTTAGAAGCGATTTAAGGTGGGCCGGATCTACGAGTTTTTTCGTAGGCTCTGGTAATTCTAGTGTTAAGGAGAAGGGTGTGTGGGGAGATGTTTAGGGTCCAGGCTGCAAAAGAGGGTTTGAGGTGTGGGGAGATTTGGCACAGGAGCTTAGGAATGGAGCAATAAAATGCTTGTTCTGTCAGTGAGATTGAGACTGACAGTTTAGTCATGAGGTCTCTTCCTAGTAGATTGACAGGACACAGATGATTTAACAGGAAGCAATGAGTTAATGGAGAGCTGTCGGTGCTGAGTTGCACTTGCAGAGGCTTTGAAACTAGTAAAGTGTGTGGTTGTCCTGAAGCAGTGAGAACCTTCACAGTGTCTTTTGAGGCAGGGACCTCCAACAGCGATAAAGTGGAGCGTGTGGCTCCACAAGGAAGACAGTTTCCTTGCCGTTTACTATCAAAGTAAGTAAAGGATCTGTGTCAGCATGACGGGTAAGCAGAGGAAACTGGAAGAAATGGCTGGCGGTCCCTCCTAATTCCTAGGACCAAGGAATGTCATTAGGCTCTGGGCGTGGAGATGTTCGTGTTGGGCACTTGTTTGGGCAGTCGCGTCTGAAATGTCCAAGCTCACCGCAGCAGTGGCAGGCATATGATGCTGGTGTTTGCGCCGAAGGGTTGGGCATCTGAGTGAAGGGATTGTCAGGGTTGGAAGACGGGACCCCCGTCCCCTCCCACACCCACTTCCTCCAAAAGAACTGCCACGTCCACGGCCTTGAAATCCTCTGCCCCTGCTCGTTCCCCCTGTGTAATATTGAAGTTGTGCTGCTAATAGCTTAGTTTGTGTATCAGATTCTTTTTGCTTAGTCTGTTTCTCAGCATGCTCTGCATGGCGTTTCACTTCCTCGAATGCAGCGCTTTCCCAGCCTATGCAGGACGTGCGAACTTTGCTTTGAATGTCACTTCTCAGTCCCGAGACAAAAGGGGGAACGGCAGCGCGAGTTCGATCATCGGCATTGTCTAGGCCTGAATGATTTGCCATTAGGTCTTGTATTCGGTGTGCCCACTCATCAACTGTCTCGTCTTTCTTCTGCTTGGCAACTGATATAAGGGACCAGTCTGTGCCTTTCTTATATTTCTCTGCGATAATATGTCTCAGCGCTTCCCATTGTTGTACACATTGGGCTTCTTGGACCCCACCACGGTTAAGGCTTTGATCCCAAGCCCAAGGTTGTCCATTTCTCATTCCCCGACTCACAGTTGCCCATGTGGTACCTAGTTTTCGTCGCAGCACCTGTGTCCATTCTGCGGCATTGGGTTTATACATATCATCTAGCTGTTGGAGCTGCTCCATGAATTTTAGCCCACCAACTCCCTTAGGGTCGGGCAGTTCAGACACCACATCTTTTAATTCTCGAATATCCCAATTACGGTGAATCATTACAGTAGTGGGGTTATTGGGTCCTGCAGCCTGGGTGGGGTCGTGCTGGGGTTTAGGGACCTTGATTAGGGGGCATGAGAATGTCGAGTCGGGAGGTTTTTGGGGTTTTGGGGAGATAAAGCTGAATCCAGATGTCGGGGCCGGATGAGAAGTCTGACTTCTAGTTCGGTGAGAGATTGGGGATTGATCTGACCACTGATGTCCGGACCTGGAGTCTGGATCATTGTCATCAGGATTTGAGTGAGAGGATGAGTTATTATGATATTTTTCATCAAAGAACCCTGCTCCAGATGGTTCATCAGCTACCTGGGGTGCCTGGGGCGCAGTGGGAACAGGAGGTGGAGGGATAGGTAGGGGTGGAGGCTGGTATGGAGGGGGTGGACAAATAACGGGGTATAGGGGGTCCTTCTTTTCTGTTTTCTTTCTTTTATTCTCGGGCTCGGGCTCTGATTCTATCTCAGTTTTTTGCAAAGGTAACAACATTTCTTCCTTTTCTTTCCGGGTTTTAACTTCGGCAGCGAGCAATTCATTACGCTTTTGTGCTGCCTCCAGGGTTCTATCCTTTATCACTAGTTCCCACCTATCAAACATATCCATTCGGTAAGGACCCTTATTACAGCATCCTTGGGTGTTTCTGCACAAAATTTTTCTTATTTCTTGTATTTCTGAAATATCCCCAGTTCCATCAATTGGCCATCTACCACCGCTTTGTTTATTCCATTTTTTACATGCTTTTTAAAAATCTAACCCGGTTTTCTTTTCTATTAGTTTCCTAGGTGAACCTCCTTTCGGACCCGAGTGGGAACTGGAGTCCGATATGCTTTCCAAAAATAGTCCTTCCAAAAGAGACTTTTGATTTCCCGAGGAAACCTTCTTGACCGTTTTACTATTTTGCTTTCCCATAACTAAATAGCTCTGGACCACAGAAGAATAGATCAGCCCTCGCGACGTTCCGTCTCCAGTCCCTTCCGCTCCCGGATCAGTACTCTTGTGGTTTCGTGGCTTTAGCGGACTGACAATCTGTTCAGCATGGAGTCCGGGACTTTCGACAGGTCAATGCCGATGCCTTCGTCAAGTGCCTCCTAGTTGGTAACCGCTCTTGGTGTCCACCACAGATTAACCCGTAGGAACAGGAATATGACCAGACGTTAGAGACAGAAACTCGCCCTCCCACACAGTGTTTTTCCCAGATACTCAATATATATTCTACTCGTTTTACTCCCTTTCCTCAATTTCTAGGAGTGTGCCACTCACCCCTTTCTATTCCACTTCACGGGGAGTAAGTTACTTAACGTTCTCAGCACCTTACACTGTCCCTGAGGGACCCACGTATTATTCCCTGCTTTCCAGTTTACTATCTGTTAGGTGATACAGTATTTTATTTCTCAATTTTCTTTCCCGTAAAACCGGTCAAATCCCTGAGCTATGTCATTCACTCAATCGGATTCCCTCGGTCTACTCACCAAGAATTTTCTTATCCTGCTAGGGAACTTACAGTTCACTCGACCTTCGTATTCAATTGGAGTAGGCCAGAGACTTCTCACGCAGGATTCGCCCGAGGCAGGCCAGTCCTAACTTTTGCCGGAGCTGGTCCTCCCGATCCAGCCAGAATCGGTCCTCTTACCGGTCTTCTGGACGATCCCGCTCGAGGAGTCACCTGTCCGTCTCCGCCCCACGTTTGGGCGCCAGAAAACTGTGGACGAAGGTTCGAGGTAAACAGCAGGCAGACAGCAGATGTAGGGTAAAAAGCAATTTCTTTATTCTTGGTGGCAGAGAGACCACTCCAGCCCTGTCAGCTAGTGTCACTGACAGTCACCAGCAATAGCCTAATCTTGGGGCGGGTGAGTTTCCTTTTTATAACAGAAATTTTTACATCTTACAGAGATAGCTTATGTTGAGACAAGGTTACACAATTCTTTGGGGGGATTCAGTAATATGCCCAAAAAGTACAACACATTTGTTCAACCACTAAAGGAGAAGTGAAAAAGCCTGTTGCTGTTGATTTTACAATCCTAGATGTTTGTTAAGATGAATAGTTTCCTGAGTACATACTAAAAGGCCAGCAGTTTGATAGAAATGTTGCAAGTTTGTTCTTTCAGCTTTTTTTATGCACACACTTAATACTTTGATATGTAAGTCTTATTAATAATCAATTAATCTTTAGTTCATTAGTTTAAGTAAGTCATATTACTAATCAATGAATCCATAGCCTATTAATACAAACTAGTAATATACTTATATTGTTAAAATGATTATACAGTTAATGGTTTCCCTCTTTTAACAATCTTAATGCATTCATATGGTTAACACAAAGAATTCTTATACTTGCAAATATATATACATATACATTTTCTTAGCATCAGCTGGTTTGCATAATAAAATATTTTCCATCTACAACAAATGCATGCAGATAGTAATCATCAAGGCATTTTAGACTCGTTTATCTAAGTACAAAAATTTCATTGCAGTAAGGCATAGTCACAAAATCTTCTTCCCCTCCCTTGGACTAGGTCAAAAGGTCCTCAGCCCAAGATTCTTTGTTCAACTATTATTTAATATATTGATTAAAATTTTTATTATTCCACAATGGTCCTAGTACCTACCTCCCACTCTAAGTTGCTTGCCCATTGGCAAGGTCCCTACGAAGTTAAGGAGAGGAAAGGACTCGTCGACTATTTGGTGAGTCAACCCAATCGTCAGCCGAGGGAGCGGGTTTATCATGTAAATCTGCTGAAACCGTGGAAGGACAGTAAAAATAATAACTAATTTAATTTAGGGTTAGGTGTTAGGTTAGGTTTAGGTTTATATATTTTTTTATTTGTTTAGAGTGTGGCAAGCTGACACTATATATTTCACCTCCGGATCAATATTTTGAGCCGGGGGTGGTGGCACTCTCCACCCTGTGTACAAACTTGGCACTTAATAATTCTGAGGTAGTATATTTTGTTTACTTTCTACTCACAATAAAGTTTCCGTTCGTTAGATATGACAATCGTTATGCTATACACCCTTCAGCCAGCTTTTACACACACAACAGCTGTAATGGTGTTTCTTCTCCGTTTCAAACTTTATATACACCCTCGCTGTGATATCTCCTCCCCTGTGATTGGCTGAATCATCCAGAACATTGCCTCCGCAGAGAGGATCCTCGTCATGTCGACTTTGTAAAGGAGGCAATCTTGGATAGGTAAGTGTTTATACCTTTGAATATTGCATTTGATGTATACAATTTATTACATTTATTAAATTTTATTAACCAGTTTTATAATATCACCATATTTAAATTGTATCGAATGTTCCTATATCAAAAGAGTTCCCTAAGAAACAAAAAAGAGAGGTTAGTTTTGCAATATGTACACACTATATGCTAATTACAGAAAAAAGTTTTGTTTTATTTTTCGGTTAATTTTTCTTTCAAACTCCAATAATAACCTCCCAATCCATCATTTATATAATATTATCTTGATTTGACTTGAAAATATAGTCTTAAACTTGAGTTGTACTGATTTGATTGGAATTGCGTACTGTCCCTTTAAGAAAAATACTTTTTAACTGTGCACAAAAACCTTAATAGGCAAATGCCAAATTCGTTTTGTAAAAATTCAAGAAGCTTCCCCTACAGCTGGAAATCACAAGGGCCTTTGTTGCCCGTACTTGTAAAATACCCATAATCCTCTGTCTTTCCTGCATTCATTCCTATGGGTTAGTGGAACCAATCATGTGGTCTTGCACCCCAACAAAATTGTGTCCAAGGAAAATTCCTTCAAAATTACCTCGAGTGTTCTTTTGTATCAAAAAATCATAAGGGCCTTCTATGTCCATGTCTGTAACAAAGCTAGAATCCTCCATCTGTGCCTTCACTTAAGTCAAAAGCTTAGGCCCCAAATCCACTCATTAGGTTTAGGTGTGTGGTCTATCCGTTAAGATTAGGCTCCCAAAGTGTTCATTTAAGTTTAGGTAATAAAAATATTGATTAAGATTAGGCTACCAGTATATTGGTTTAGGATTAGGCTTGAAGTGTACTGATTAAGTTTAGTCATCTGGCTCACTGATTAGGTTTTAGGCGTGTGGTGTATAGATTTAAGATTCGGCTCACAGTATACTAACTTAAGTTTAGGCAAAAGAAATATTGATTAAGATTAGGCACCAATTTATAGGCTAAAGATTAGGCTGGAAGTCTCTAGGCCTTAGGTTCAGGGTCTGTCTTTAGGGGATGGATGTAATGCTACATCCCATCAACTCTTATAACAAAGATAGATTAGATGGATGTGTGTTACTTCCACCAGGGCTCGTGTAACCCGTACAAGGACTCCCTTTAAAAAAATTAGGGTCCAAGACAGGCACTCACGAACCCAGTGGATACCATCTATAACAAAATTTTCACCATCTTTGATTAAGAATGCTTTTAGTTTTTATAATCCATTTTGCTTCCCAGTATTTTCTCTGTCCAACTGACCAATCTTTCTTGTGATCTAAGATTCGTATTTTCAGGTTGTTAATCCCAATTTTATGGAAGTGGTTTGTTAAGGCTGTATTTAGCTTATTAGACCTGATATTGGTTAGGTGTTGTAGTAATCTTGCCCTTAGAGAATTTGATGTTTCTCCAATGTAAATCTTAAAACAATGCAAACATATACAGTAATCCCTCCTCCATCACAGGGGTTGCGTTCCAGAACCCCCCCGCGAAAGGTGAAAATCCGCAAAGTAGAAACCATATGTTCATATGGTTTTTTTTATATATTTTAAGCCCTTATAAACTCTCCCACACTATTATAAACATTTCCCGCACAATTATACAGCATAAACTCTTTGTATTCTCTTAGATATTAGGTAAGATTTGTTGAAATTATGTATGTTTACATACAGTAAAACCTAAATATTATTTTAAAGATATTGAGCGTCTCCGATATCACATATGTAACAGCCATTACGACAGACAGGCCACCAGCAATAAATACGTACAATGCAAGAAAAATTGTATACAGTAAAATGTGTGTACAGTGACACTAAACTATGTACATGTAATAAGTACTGTATGTAGATAATTAATTATGGTTCCTCACCAACAATGACATGACGACTTGTCCGATAACGATGAGTTTAATTTTACTGCACAACAAAGGATAGCGTTACAGCTCTTCTAAAGGAGCCTCTTCAGGCGACTGTTTAGCACCGCCGTTGTTCTTCTTCTTCCATCACTGTTCAATCCAAATCCCTAAAGCAGATTCCATCCAGACTACTGCCTTATCACGTCCACTTGCAACTCGTTTTGCGCCCTGGTTAAAGGACACTGTGGCCGTAGATCTTATATGCTTTTCCTCCTTTTTAAATAAAAAGAATCGTGGACTCATTGATGCCGTAATGGTGTCCTGCAGCGGTGTAGCTGTTCCCTTTCTTCAACATATCCAAAACTTTTACCTTTTCTGCAATCATTTGCATGTTCTGTTGGCGCTTGGACACGGCCCCTGAAGCAGTAGCAGGAGCACGTTAATGCTGAATGAGTGAGATGAGACTTCCTGGTTAATGCAGCACTCCGTCGCTGAGCCAATCAGCAGCACACAGGAACTTAACTGCGTGCTCTGATTGGGTAGCTTCTCAGCCATCCGCCAATAGCATCTCTTGTATGAAATCAACAGGGCAAACCAACTGAGGAAGCATGTACCAGAAGTAAAAAGACCCATTGTCTGCAGAAACCCGCGAAGCAGCGAAAAATCCGCGTTATATATTTAGATATGCTTACATATAAAATCCGCGATAGAGTGAAGCCGTGAAAGTCGAAGCATGATATAGCGAGGGATTACTGTAATTATGTAGACACAGATGGTGGTATCTAAAAAGTTATGTGTGATATTGGGTATTAAGAATCTATCATGATGACTTCTAAACCAATTCCTTCTATACCAATATAATAATTTTATTTTGTTCTGTTCTCGTGGTCTGCGATTAATCATTCTGCTATTGATCAGTGTATCTTTTAGATTTTTATTTCTTTTGTATGCCAAGATAATATTGTATTTTAAGAAAGTCTCATTAATTTCCCTTAGTTTTACAAATTCTGCTTTTACTACCCGATTGGCCTGTGTGGTAAGTGTAAAAATGTAAATACTGTAAGGACCCGGAATTGCACCCACAGCCTCTTGATTATGACACAGTGTTGTACCCTAACCCAATTTCTTTTTCTTCTTTTATATACTTGTTTTGTTATACTTGTACCGTTTGTTAAAGTGTTTATTTGATATTTGGACTACGAGTCAGCAGTTCTTACTGCTGCACCACCAAAGTGGTCGTATCAAAGGGGTGTCAATGTCACACCCTAACGCGAGTTCTTTTTCCGCATATTCTTCCATAAAAGTGCCCCTGTTTGTTATACTTGTTATACTTGTTGTACCTTTTGTGAAAGTCTTTATTTGATATTGGGACTTCAGGCTTCACACATTATAAACTTCATGTCTACATTTTGCCAATTATTACTAAAACATGACAAACATTTCTGTTTTAACGATATGTTTCAATAGATTGTTGTAGGGCCAGAAAAACAGACTTGAGCTGCAACAGGTGGGAGGGATGGGATAGCAGGCTGCTTGTGCTGATCGACACATTTACAAAAGAGAAGACGCTGGTGAAGAGGTGAAAGGGAATTTAAGGCGGCCCAGTATTATAACTTTTTTGTAGGCTTTATAGATAGATAGATAGAAGGTTGTGTGAGATGAATACATGACACCATCAAGGATATGCAGATGACTGTGCTTTGTGTGTAAATTGAGTGTTGCTTGACACAGAGAGAACTCTAATGCACCATGGAAAACAATGCAGGGATTGCAACCTCCCTGTAACTCGGACGATCACGGGATATAGAAATCCTGAGGACTATTATGATGCAGTTCATGAACTCAACCGAGCGATGGTATTAGTGATGACTGTGAATACTCGTCAGTGGGATGCACATCACCTTTCCTTTTCTCTCTGATGTCAAGTGCTGCTCTTGGGTTTCTGCAGCTGTCATTAAACTTCCTCACTTTTCAGCCCTGTAGTTTCTCTCAGCCTTTTATTCTTATTATTTATGCTCAGATAAATATTGCATAAGTACATATTTATTCCTTTTGATAGGCAAAACACAAATTGTTCAGGCTTTGTTTCTCTTTCATTTGTCAAATGGCTACTGGCTTGTTGTAGAGCACAATAGCTCCTGCTACTTCATACACAGAAAGTGTTCGGTTATCTTGGTAAGACATTTAAAAATCTAACGACACAACACAGAGGTGTGCACTCATTTGTGTGTTTTGATATTTTATTTCTTTGTCATGAATGTTTTAGTGAGGATTTGAACACAAGTGAATTTAAGTGATCATTAATAAAGACCTAACACTTGATATCCGTGTGTTTAGATAAACCTCAGCTTGTTGATTTCAAACACGTGAAAGTTCTTCATGTCAAGTCGTTTCACTAATCCCAGACAATGCTGTGACTGTCCACTCAGATCCTAAATTTGATTCAGCTCATCGTATTTCCTGGTTGTGATGTCTGTTCAGGTGAAATGCCATTATATAAACACACACAGCTGAAGTCATTTTGTGTTAAATTCCTTGACTTTGCTCTCTGGTGTCAGTTCTCGTCTCAGGTTTCTCCAGTTTGCACTGAGTTTTATTTCATTTATTCCCTTGACATCTCTTCTTTTCCCCTAACCACAGGCTGATGAGTTGCAGGTTACATAATCCGCTCCACTAATGAAGATGTTGGAAGTGTCTCCCTTCCCAGAGTTCTACTTTTCTGCCCTGGTGCACTAATATTGATTATCAATGTGTCTTTGTAGTGTTGATGCAACATGCAAGGAGAGCACAAAAAATAAAAAAGAATCAAATTAGAGATACTCTAACATGATTTTCTTTTGTTTTTTATCATATTCTTTAAATTGTTAAAAGGGTTATAGAATAATTTATTTTTTACCTTATTAATGCTGTATGCTTTAACTGTAAGCGCACTTTCCATGGCGCAGCTCGTCTGCACACAGAAGGAGTACGTGCGGCTGCTACAGGCAGAGCGCCGTTTCACACTGTATGAATATTCATATACATTTACATATGTCATATGCATGTTTTTAGGATTTGATTTGAAATAAGATTAAACAGACATTTCCTTTAATGCAGAGTAACACACGTATGTGTAAATACATTGTATATAAGACTACTGTGTGTTTGCTTTGTGTTTCTGAAATATCACGTGTGGCTTTTGTTAATGAAACACAGGCTTCTCAATGAGTCCAGTTTATTGGTGTCAGCGCATGCTGGGTGTGATGTACTCCACACTAAAACATGTCATGCATCGTCTAACTTGTTACATTTTGTTTTGCCCTTTTACACTGCGTGTTTTATCGTTGAAGGGTTTTTGGGGTGACCTTTCCCAACAACATGAGATATTTTTATTTGCACGCCCAGATTCTTTGTTATGTAGACCCTCACACATGTCCCCCATTTAACTTCATAATGACTTTAGCTGTGTGTATTTATGTAATGGCATTTCACTTGGACAGACCCCACAATCAGGATATACGATGCACTGAATCAAATTTAGAATCTGATTGGAGAGTCACAGCATTGTTTGGGATTTGTGACACGACTTGAGAAAGAACTTAAATGTCAGCATGTTGATTTCAATCACATTATCTAAACACACTGATATAACGTATCCGGTATTTGTGAATGATCACTTAAAAAGATACTTGTGTTTAAATCCTCACTAAAGCATTCCTTATAGATTTGGTCTCGTCCGTTACAGGAGATGGACGTCTGAAGTGGAACTCCGTTCGCAGCGGTGTTAATTTTTCTCTTATTTTTACCACCCCAAGGTATCCTGTCTTTACCCAACTCGAGGAGGTTCTATTACAGTATATGCAAGTGTATATAAATATGAGCGGTAAGAAAGAAATGGAAAAGAAATCCAAAGCTACACCCAAGCTTAGACAGGCATCAAGTCCAAGTCCAACCTCAAGGTGTGGCCTTACAGAGACTGACCTGTGATAGACAGGCGAAAGCACAGATTTCCTAGGACCCCGGGCCACTGCACCATCTCCAGTCGAGAGCGAAAGTGGGAGCAAATGTGCAAGTGATGCAGGTCACGATAGCTTGTCGATTCCAGAAGATCCATTGAAACTGGAAATGGCCTTGCCTTCTGCGTTTTCATCTACTCCTCGTGAGTCGGGAGCATCGGCTGTAACAGGGCTTGTCACTTCACCTGCGGAGCACAAAGGCTGAAATGATCTGTCTGAACTGAAGGTAATGATCACTGCAATGGCCACAGCTCAAGACATAAAGGAGCTCAAGAAAGATATAAAGAAAGAAATAAAGGATATGCTCAAGACAAACGAGAAGACAAGAATCTGTGGCAGGATATTAAAGACCAGGAGAAGCGTGTAAATAATCGCTTTGAGGCAATAGTACAGACTCTTCAAAGGACCTATTCCATAACCGATCATCATTGACAAGGCTCCTCACTCTTACAGCCTCCATGAATGATCCACAGACCACCGCTTTGATTGTTCAAGAGCAATAATACAAAAATGATGTAATAGTTCTTTTCAAAATAATGAAACGGACATTACAAAATGAAACAGAATATTACATATCCATAAATGATGGCAGTACTGTAAATAAATATTCTGTGAAAACATATACTGTATACAGGGACGATATTAACTTTATTAAAATTTTATGTGCAAAGCCATTAACTCAGAAACTCAGTACAGTGGGCAATGAAGTATTTTCTGATATTATAAAGTATAAGTTATTATATTTTACATTTCTAACAACATGTACTGAACTTTTTAAAATGTCACTATGAAAGTTTTTATACTTTTCAAACATTTGGTAATGTACAGTGGTAAGAACTATGAGGCCTTGACCGACAAGGTGAAGACAATTAATGGAGAACCGTTAAGTTATACCCGTGTGAAAATGTCCGCTACGTCAGACTTGCTTTCTCATGTGAACGTGAAACTACGTGAAATGAGGCGGCAGAGCTAATCACAGCCCCAAGATGTGCAGGTGATTCACAAATGAGTGTGTGTGCCAGACGATGGACTGCTTCTCTGCCCAGGGTTGGGTCTGATCAGCCATTTGAAGTGGCTGGGAAAGACTTGTCCTGTCACTCCAATGCAATTGTTATAAGTGACTTGTAAAATGTGACAAATGTCCTGGATTGTTCTGATTGGGACTTGTGCTTTATAACTGGTGCTGAATGCTGTATGGCTGAGGAGAGAAGAAGAGCATTCTGACAGCATTATGGAACCACCTCAGGATGGAGAGACATCACAGGGCACAAATGTCCAAATAACTTCAGCTCTAATTGGGACCAGTACCATTAAATAATAAATACAAATCTTCAACGGACAGAGTACCATTTATTCAAAGGAAAATTGGGTGAAAAACTGAATATTTATTCTTTATAAGTAGAACATTGCAACATTTGACACATTTTGATGAGAACAGGCCATTCAGCCCAAAAACATTGACAGTTCTTTCAACATTATTCCTCCAGAGTAACATCAGGTTGAGTCTTGAAGGTCCCTAAGTCCTATCCTCTAGCACACTGCTTGGAAAATTATACGTAGTGTGACAATAATTTAGAGGTGGCAAGAGTTTAATATTCTGGTTTGCAGTGCATATTGAAAACTGTAAGCATTTGTTTAAGAAATGTCATGAAGAGAGCTACTGAAATGGTTAAGTAAATTAAAGATAAGAATGTGCTAGGAGAAGGTTGATGTAATACACAAAATGTACCAGGAGCTGATTAAGAGATAGATAGATAGATAGATAGATAGATAGATAGATAGATAGATAGATAGATAGATAGATAGATAGATAGATAGATAGATAGATAGATAGATAGATAGATAGATAGATAGATAGATAGATACTTTATTAATCCCAATGGAGATCAGCAGATGTCCTGCAAACAACAAGGGTGGACTGTTGTCACATACACAGGGATTTCAAGGGCAATAGAAAAAGACAGGAGAAGAACAAAAGTGTAGAAGAATAAATGTTTATTTGGGTGTAAGTGAACGAACTGATCAGAGCAAATATATGCGTTAATCAGCACTGTTCTGTAAATTCAGTTCTTTATAAAATAGACCTCTGCCCTGATTTTAGTGACCATTCTGTAACAGACTGCTGTGATTTTTGCTCCCTCTTCAGCATTTACTGTAAAGAAATAAAAGACACAATGAACAAGATTCATCCTGTCTGGTGCCTGGTTCCGGTCTCAAAGAGGTCTAATCAAACTTGTACTAGTAGAGGATAAGTTTCTTTCTTTAATTAATCTTTATTTTTTCCACAGTTTTGGTGTCCAAACTTGAGGTGGTTTGATTCTTGCTGGAGAAAGACACCCGGCAGACTGGTGATCTCAAGTGAAGCGAGGCCGACGAGATAGCTTCATTCAGTAGGACAGCACCCAGCAAACGTTAGGAGGAGCCCGTTGGTATCTGCATGGGACTGAAGACTCTGGAGGATGCGACCGTAGAACCTACTCAGGTAGGAGAAGGCTTGTTCATTTGTTCATTTACACTCTTCCTGTGTTTTAGACGAATCAGCAGACATCTACACACCACATCGTGAACTCCCACTTCCTGTAGTTTGATACCCGATGTCTCATGTGGTACCTTATCAAATGCTTTATGAAGAATGAATAAGTAACATCATTTCAACGGGTCTGATCATATCTTTTTGTTTCTTCCTCAAAGAATTCCAGCATATTAGTAAGACATGACCACCGTCGACTGAACCAATACTGATTTTTCAGTAAAAGTCCTGTTCTTGCAATGTGCTGCTCAAGCTTCTCCTTTGTAATTCCTAGCATGAACTTTCCTACGATGCATGATAAGTTTACTGGCCCATAGTTACTTGGCCAGTTTTTTATACCCTTTCTATATAATAAGATAGTATTTGCAAAGTATCTGCACTGATAGACCGGAAAGAAAAAAGAGTTGCCAGCTGCCTGGAGCACAACTTCAAACAATAGAACATGCCAGTCGCATGCCACCGCTGCTTGGCACAGCCAATCAAAGAACAGGAACTCTATGAGAGCATAGGGATCAGGGCTATAGACTTGGTGGCTGTCTTGTTTTGCACTGGTTCTTTCAAATGGTACATCGCTGGTTGAGCTTCTCAGTACAGGAAGTTAATGTTTGCATCCCCACAGAATCTGTGATGACTTGGGCGGCCGTCTCTGTCACTACCCGATCTGTGGTGCATAGCGAGGAGCACAGCAAGCTTAATCCAGCACAAGGTACAATGAATACATGCAGAACAAGCAAGTCCTTCCATAACATTCTCATTATGGTCACTAATGTACCCCTTGTGGGGTGTAAATCCAGGTGGAGTACCAATCAGGTAGTGACATGTGTGTTTACACCATAAATTATTCATCATGCGTGAAGCAGATCAGTCAGCAGTGTAAAGTGTGAGGTGGAGTCCTCTTAGAGTACTGGCCATGCCATTGGGGGTGACATCTCCATTGGTGAGTTACTGACTGAGGTATTCTGAATGGCAGTGATACACTCCTGGCTCTCATGTTTCCACACAGGACATGACCCAGGTGTCCCACTTTTGTTTGTCACAATGTAACTTTATATGATGACAGCTTGTGTGTTGAGAGCACATCACTGTAGCTCATCAGTATACTGTCGTGTATTAAGACTGGGTGTGTAAACTCAGCTGCGTCAAGTTCACGTTAAAGACTTTGTGAAAACACCACTGGCCTTTCACCGTATCCTTGAGGAAACACAGTCCAATGTGTGGGGTCAGAATAAGTCACAGCTGTCATGGTGGGCTAAACCTAAAAAGAATGAACTGCAGGCATTCACAGCTGTATAAATGACTGTGCCCGCTGGCAGAGATGCTATCCTGAGTGGTGGGCTTTTTGTTATATTGGCCATGTTGTTTGTCATGTGACTGTTCACTGGACCACCCCGATGACTGTGGTCCTCCAAAACTGCATGACATGTTATTACTCCATCAAGGGGTTTGTTCTCAGTGTTGTACCTGATATCCCCTCACAATATTTACAGACATGGCCACCTGTACATCAAACGTAGTACAAGGGGCTGCAGGCTTTCAAAAAGAACGAGCAGAATGGCTGACATCTTCATTTAGGACACACTGTGAAGTATTTTTAAGAGCATTCTTGCCTATTTTAGTAATTATTGTGTTGATTGGACCCTTTATATGTTTAATATTCTTATTTCAAAGCCATTAGAAGAACAGCACTTGAGCATCAGGCTTCAACAGAGACAGAAGTTCTACAACTACATCATCGACTTCAATGAACCTCATTACTTAATACTAGAATTACCGGAGCCTACGTAAAAACTCGTAGATCCGTCCCACCTTAAATCGCTTCGCACCTCTCCATCAGCGTCTTTTGTCCTTTAAATGTGTTGATAAGCAGCAAGCAGTCTTCATGCATTTCATGTGTGTTCCGTGTCTACAACGATCAATGTAAACACATCGTTAAAACAGATATGTTTTTCATGTTTTAGTGATAATTGACAAAATGTAGACATGAAGTTTATAATGTGTGAAGCCTGAAGTCCAAATATCAAAGAAACACTTTTACAAAAGGTACAAATATAACAGAACAAGTGCGCTTTTATTCAAAAATATAACTGCAGAAAAAGAACCCGCATTAGGGTGCGACATTGACACGCATTTACTACGACTGCTTTGGTGGTGCAACAGTATCAACTGTTGACTGGTAATCAAAACTTCACGGGTTCGATCCTGGACGAGTCTGTTTTGAGAAGTGAGCTGCTTTTATTTTTACTATTTTAGAATAAAAATATACATTTGATTTCAGTCTGTAACAGCCGGTGTGAATGTATGATACTTGTAAAGGTTAGCTTTGTTTTTTGTTTTTTTTTTATTCAGTTTTATTCTCTCAGTCGTGTTCACGATCCTACCCTACCCCCCACCTCCCCATCTGACACTGCTGTTTTCACATAAAGACGCGCTATAGCTCTGCACGCAACTTGTGACTTTATGCTGTAGGAAGTAAATAAATCAAGGTAAATAAGTAAATAACACTCGATCTGCCTCTTATATACAAAGTACAGCGACGGCAGATTCCACCTGCAGCTACAGATTCTTCAGTTCACAAGCGACTCTCCACGCTGGTGTTTACATCTGGACGGTGTATGTGCCCTAAAACGACGTCCGACTGTATTCTCATACCAATGCTTGCGAACTGAAGCGTCTGCGTGCACTTTTCATGACATTACACATGTATTTAAAAACTGGAAAGCGGGATATGTGTTTTACAAGAGTTGTGTAAGCACAGGTGTGTTTACAAGGCCACGTGTAACTGGGATAAGGTGAGGAACCTGCGTTATTAAAAATCACGTGTAAGTAATCTGGAGTTCTCAAAGCTCTCCAACGTCAAACTGAGCTAAAAAGAGTTCAACGCCATCATCAGCCACCAGAAACAGAAGCCTGTGATCATTTCTTGTGTTTCTTAAATATATTTAAACAAAGGAACACTTTATGAATGTGTTCTCCTTGGCTGTGTGATTGAGCCCTGCATATCTTAGTACAGACTCCCCTACAGATTCACCTCCCAGCACACTCACTGACTGCATCACTGATCTTAAGCTATGGATGGAAAATAACTTTCTCACACTTAATGTCAATAAAACGGAAGTTTTGCTGGTCGGCCCAAACTCCCAGCTTTCTAAGGCATCCAGCTTCTCTGCTCCTGTTGTCAGATATCTTGGTGTTTTGTTTGATTCCTCTCTTAACTTTGAGCTACACATTAGGTCTCTTTACTAAATTTCATCCTATCATCTCTGTCACATTGCTTGCTTCCGTCCATTCCTGTCCTTTAATGAGGCTCAAACTCTGGTTTATTGTTTCATAAAGTCTCGTATCGATTACTGCAATTCCCTCTTCATCGTCCTCCCTAAATCTACACAGAGGCTACAGTGCACGCAGAACTCAGCAGTCATACAAAGCGTTTTGCTCTCATCCCCCCTGTTCTCTCCCAGCTTCACTGGTTACCAGTGCCATCAAGGATTAAATTCAAGATTCGTCTTCTCACCTTCAAAGCCCTACATAACCTTGCCCTCCTCTACCTCACTCAGCTCCTTACACTCCTTGTCGCTCTCTCAGGTCCTCGAGCAGCAATCTCCTTACTGTCCCACACACCAGACTCTCCACCCTGGGAGGGCAGGCAGCTCCTTCAGTGTTATGGCCCCTCAACTCTGGAACTCTCTTCCTCAGTCTCTCTGAGTTTGCTCCTCTTTCTCTAACTTTAAATCTCAACTGAAAACTTTCCTCTTGTTTTGTCTGTTGTGTAATTTTTTTTTACTGTATGTAAAGTGACCTTGGGTTTGTGAAAGGCACTCTATAAATGCAAATTATTATTTTTATTATAAAGGGCCGTCATACTGGCATGTGTGCTTCTTGTCTTACACTCCCTGCTGCTGGGTAATAATAATAATAATAACTGGGAGGGATGCGTGTGTGCGAAGTAAAGACACTCACAGGCTGACAGAGTGCAGTGGACTTGTGCAGACTACAAAATCCTTAAGTGTTACCCGTTTAACGATTTACAGGGTTACTTAACCAGGTTATTCACTGATAAATCTACCTCTGATAACGAGACATTTACATGGCATTTTAGAGACCAGGGATCTGTGAATAACCGCATTATTGAGGTGCATGGCAACACACTCACGGGCTATAGAAGAAACTTGTATACTGAACATGTGTGAACAGTTTGATAAAGGCCTCCATTTGTTAATTAATTTCGTGGCCTGTGGTTCATTCAGAATAAGAAAGGGTAACACTTGAGTGTAGGTGCAATATTTAGGTAAAAATGAATTTATTACTCATACTAGCTGTGTGTGGTCTTCAGGACAAAAAGCAACTGAATGACTCCCCAGCAGTTTTATTATATTAGTGAAGTTACAGAGGCGTCAGCTAACTGGGCCGGGCAGGTCGTGTCTTATCTGAGATGGATGTGTAGTCGAGTACAGCTGTGGCACAAATTGAGCGGGACAGGCTGGAACCGGTCTCAGGCAAACGTATGGTAGCTCATTGTGTGAATGTACAACATGCATGTAGCACAAAGCTGAGTTTGTCTGCTTGGGTTGAGTGAGAAGTGAGGGGCATGCAAGTGCTGAAAAACATTAAAATTGCAGGCATGCGCCATCTTACAAAGGGCAACTCACACTTGTATAAGCTTCTACATCTTCACACCAATTCCCATGACTGTGGTTGATGCGAGCGGAGTGGACTGCTCCACACACACACACACACACACACGCAGTCTAATACTGTTATGTACCAAGACCTTCATGATGGCTTCTTTTGGTCTAAATAACACTTGTAAAGTGCCAGTAAATTGGCTCTGAGCAGCACTGAGTGCAGGACAGGATGGAGTGTCAGACCACCACTGGGCACATCCTCAGCTCATTTTAAACCACTGATTTAATGTGCTGCCCGCTGTTATGTTCAAAGAATGTTAAACTGTACATAAAAAACAAAGAAACAAACATCGGTTACAGGGAGAAGAAGCAAACTGCAGAGAGCCAGCAGCTGGACCACCGTGGAGCTGTGAGGAGAGACCACTGAAGGGCCTGAGCGGCTCTGGACAAACAAATATAATGAAGACATCTGTGATTTGATGAACTCATTAGAGAATTAGGAACTGAAATGAACAAATAAATGTAATACTTCAAAGAACAGCATTGTGCACAATGCTATAGAAACAGCGGAACTTAAACCTTTAACAAAGGAATTACATTTGGATGAGAACACTCTTCCTGTCATTACTGTTTAAAATATTTTTGATAATTGATAAAAAGTTTTACTTATTGTTTAAAGCACCCTTGACTGATTTTGAATCATCTTTATAATCCTCGTGCTATTCCATCTAATATGGTTGCTGCAGTGAAATATTTTGTACAACCTGAGCACACAATACACATGCAGACATTTTTTCTGTATTTCATTAACACAGTACAAGTTGTCTCTTTAGCAGTTTTTAAAGAATTAAAGTGAATTCCTTGTAAATATAGTCCATACTTTCAGAGGATGTCCCCTCAAATGACAAGTGCCTGTGTTTACATATCATCAGCCAGGGCAGGAAAAAGTGGGTTCAGGTTGCTGGGAACTTGACGTGACATTATTCAGGATACAATGGTCAATCACTGCTTCTGCAGACGAAGGATGAGAAAAAGCATTAGGCAACAGCACCAACCCCTGGTTGGGAGTGTAATTACATTTATATGAGCCTTGAAGGTGTCTCCTAAGCACATGTCTTGTTTGTCAGGTCAGTCAAGGGCATATCCCTCTAGGAAAAATGTGGCACACACCTGCAGTAGTACCCCACAAATGCCAGGAATGCTTGTACTTGCCATTTCGTTTGTGAACAGGGCCAGTTGAGTACAGCATTAACTATGGTACATTGTCGTTGAATTCTACTAACTCCCACCCTATAGTGCAATTATCTGGCCTGAATTGATTCAAAATAATCTTAATGCCACTGTTATATAGTGTGAGGAGCACCCCTCGAACCTGCTGCATGTTATCCACGTCATTTTGGTAGGCAGCACTATAAGAGTTGTGAGCCATAGCTCTCTGTTCACAAGGCACTAGAAGGTGGCCGGTGCCCTCTGCAACTCAAATGGGAGGACTCGATACTGCCATTGACCACTAAGGGTGCTAAATATGTTTGTTTTCCTTGACGAATTCCTTTAAAGAAATTTGTCAATACCTTTCTGTCATGTCAAGGGTGGTCAAATATCATGCTTTTTTTTGAGTTGCTTGAGGAGTTTATGCACTCACAACATCAGATATGCAGGAAACCTGCTGACGTAAGTCATTGCAAAAGTGCTAACTGCAATCGGCCTTTGAGGAAAGTTTTAGTCCCTTGTCCAGTCCTATTGTATTGGTCCCAATCACTCCTAGATTCAGCATTTGTTTTAACCTTAAGTTCCACTTCTGCTCATCTTGCTTCCAGGAGTGTTTACGGCGTTCTCAGACAACTACTCCTTGGTCAGTTATGATGTCATGTTCAAGCAGAGCGGTCCGAGAAGGACTTTCATTAATCGCTTCTCAGATGGACAGGATATCTGCTTTGAACTCTCGTCAATGTTTGGATTGTTTAACCAAATAGCCAACCAGCCCCTTCCTTTCCTTAATTTCACAGCACCCTTGCCAATAATCCAATAATTTGGAATAGGAAGTGGAAGAAGCTTGACCTGATCTCCGAGAGCAAACACTAGGAGCATCTTACCATGGGTATAGATCTGGACTGATTGTGCATGTTCCATATAAGCTCTTAGTATTGGTCTGATTTTACCAAATATATTGCATAATTGTGTGACATATTTGAAGATATTTGTGGAAGGGGTCACCTCACTTTCCATCCATCTTTTAATAGATCCAGTAATCCCTGGGGTTGTTACCCATATAAAAATGCATAAAGTGAAAAAACAATAGAAGCTTGCGGGACTTCCTGGTTTGGAGATAGCAAGAGGGGTAGTAACTGATCCTAGTTAGCAGCCCCCTTCTTTGTCAGGTCAGTCAAGGGCACAGCACTCTCAGACAAATGAGGTGCAAACCCACCTTGAGAAGCATTTGCTTGTGCAGCTTATTAAGCTGTTCGACTAGACCATCAGGCTGAGAATGGTACACTGAAGTCTTAAGGTGCTTGATATGGACCAATTTGGCAACCTCCCTGAATATCTCTGAGGTAAACGGCATCCCTTGGTCTGTTAGGACCTGCTTTGGGATATGCGTGATGACCCCTACCTGTGCCCATGTGATGCTTCTGGACTTGTATTGTTTTAAGGGGATAGCCTCTGGATACCATGTAGCACAATCCAATTGATGTCCTAGGGCGGAGAGAATCTACTATGTCCACCCTGATATGTTCAGAAGTTCATATATCTATCAGAGGAATGGAACAAGAGGAGCATGGTCTTTCCTAAGAATCTGTTGCAGTTGACATGCCAGACACGAAACACAAAAGTGATGGATCTCCTCATTAATTCCCTGACAGTATAATCAAAGTTTTATCCTTTTGAGTGTTTTGTTAGTTCCAAGATT
Organism: Erpetoichthys calabaricus; assembly: GCF_900747795.2. Lineage (NCBI taxonomy): Eukaryota > Metazoa > Chordata > Cladistia > Polypteriformes > Polypteridae > Erpetoichthys > Erpetoichthys calabaricus. Next base: position 1,014,411 of record NW_026261588.1, on the reverse strand, counting down.
GCCACCCGAGAGGTCTGTGTGTGCTAACTCACAAACCTGCTGCCAGTAAGATTTTGGTACCAGCAATAATGACCTCAACTCACCCTCATGTTCTGACAAATGACAGAATAAATCATTTTAAAATACAAAGTAGGGTTCAGGTGGCATGGAGTGTGTGGTACACTGTCAGTTAACTTAAGTAAATCGTCATTCCACTGTTCTCTTTGAAAAGACGCTGATGTTTGTAGAAATTGACATTGAAGAGCAAATCAGGCCTGACCTCCCTGGGTGGAGTTATTGCCAACGTCGGTTCGCTCGTGGCCTCGATAGCAAGTACATGATATAAAACATAATAAAATCACATTACAATGTGTCATGTTTGTCTTTTTTATTTTGTGATCTCCTTGTGTGTTGCATCAATACATCCAAAAAAAATTACTCGTCCACATCAGTGCATCTGGACAATAAATAGAATTCTGGGAAGGGAGACACTTCAACAACTTCATCAGTGTAATGGATTGTGTAACCTGCAACTCGTCAGCCTGTGGTTAGGGGAAAGGAAGAGAAGTCAAGGGAATAAATAAAATAAAACTCAGTGCAAAAAGGAGAAACCTGAGACGAGAACTGACACCAGAGAGCAAAGTCAAGGAATTTAACACAAAATGACTTCAGCTGTGTGTGTTTATATAATGGCATTTCACCTGAACAGACATCACAATCAGGAAATACGATGAGCTGAATCAAATTTAGGATCTGAGTGGACAGTCACAGCATTGTCTGGGATTAGTGACACGACTTGACACAAAGAACTTTCACGTGTTTGAAATCAACAAGCTGAGGTTTATCTAAACACACAGATATCAAGTGTCAGGTCTTTGTTAATGATCACTTAAGGACACTTGTGTTCAAATCCTCACTAAAACATTCATTACTAAGAAATAAAATATCAAAACACATGAATGAGCGCACACCTCTGTATTGTGCCGTTAGATTTGTAAAAGTCTTACCAAGATAACTGAACACTTTCTGAGCCATTGTGCTCTACAACAACCAGCAGGCATTTGACAAATGAAAGAGAGAGAAAGAAAGCCTGAACAATTAGTGATGTGACTATCAAAAGGAATAAATTTGGTGACAGGCAGACAATTACTGACATACAAATGTAATTTCTTTATTAAAGGTTTAAATTTCTCTGTTTTTCTAGAATTGAGCACAATGCTGTTCTCTGAAGTATTAATTGTGTTCTGTATGAGGTGAGCAGCTGCGGCTAATGAGACTTCACAAATATTAACAAACGTCAGTCTAAAGCAGCAAATCCTACGTTTAACTGTGGACATCAAACCTCATTTGACCTTCTCAGTCGTCCATTTCAGTTCCTCACAGTCACCTCAGTGTCATTTAGTGAGCCAGCAGTGTGAGGAGTGAAGGCCGACTGCTCCGTCTGCACTCGTCTGTCATCTGCTGCCTTAGTGAGGAGGAGTGCGGATTAAAGTGCAGGAATAGGAAACATTAACTTCACAATAAAATGAAGAGTTTAGTTTGACACAAAAGTAAAACAATACAGGAACATTTCATAGAATTTGACTCTTAAATAAATCTCCACCGTCTGACCAAAGCTGAACAGAATGTCAGCCGTCGTCTGAGCTCAGCTGTGGAGTTTTTTAGTTGTGAAATCTGAAAGTCTGTGCAAATTATAACTCCAGATGTTAAAAGATCTTTATAGATAGATAGATAGATAGATAGATAGATAGATAGATAGATAGATAGATAGATAGATAGATAGATAGATAGATAGATAGATAGATAGATAGATAGATAGATAGATAGATAGATAGATAGATAGATAGATAGATAGATGGAAATAGTAATAATCCTTTTAGAATGTAAAAATAAAAAAGTCACCAAGAAACGCTGAAGTATTTATAGGAATTGCCAGGAGACTCCAACATTTTCAGTTCTGTTTATTACATATTCAAATAAGAAGAATACAATTTATGACAATAGTTGTGGTAAAATAAACAATAATCATAAACAGTGTACACTCTACACCAATAGAGTTCAACTGTACAACTGTAACAAAACAATACAGAAAATATGAAATGATTGTGTTGTTAAGAAATATGTCCAAGTATTGCACTGCTAATATGTAAAATGAACAAAGGGATAATGTACAAATAATAATAAACATCTAAGCTCAGAAAATTAAATTTTTTATTTTCTTTAACATTTACAGTAAATTGAGCACTGAAGAAGCTGGACTAAATATTTTACAAGTCAGGATGATTTTCAGTGCTTTTCTGAACCAGGAATACATAAAAGCGTAAAGAATTGGATTAACTGCATAATTCACTTCACTGACCAACACAAAGGCATTCCTGATGATTTGTGTGTTTGAGTTACTACCATCATTAAAAAAATTGTACACATAAAGAGGCAGCCAGCAGATAATAAAAACCCCCACGACTACTCCTAATGTTTTTGCGGCTTTTCTTTCAGACAGTTTTGATATTTTTCTGTCACTCACCTCCATAGTTTGCCTCTTTTCTATCATACAGTTGATGGCTCTTGAGTGGCTTCTTGCAACTACAAATATTCTGATATAAAAAACAATCATCAGTGAATAAGGGATAAAGAAAGTTAAGAGTAAAATGAAAATGATCATTTCATAATAAGTGTATACTCCACAAGCTCCTTCACATGTCTCTACATCAAAATGACTCAAACATAAAGCTATGACTATAATTAAAACTACAAGCAGCCACACTACAGTAATGCTGACCTTTGCGACAGTCAAAGTTATTTTTGAGCTGTAAAAGAAAGGATGGCAGACAGCAATGTAGCGATCAATGGATATTAAAGCAACATTATATACAACTACAGTATTCAGAATATTTACAATTGCCTGATAGAAATAACAATAAATAACTCCAAAGTACCAGCAAGTTTCAATCAAGAGAACCAAAGAAAAGGGCATCACAAAGAAACCTGATAAGAAATCGGCCGCTGCGAGTGAAAGGATCAGAAGATTAGTCGGCGTGTGCAGCTGAACAAAATGAGAAATAGAAATGATGACAAGAAGATTTCCAAAGACTGTCGAGAAAAGCAAAAGACACGGGAAAGTGTAATAAAGTCCATAAACTTCAGTTTCATGAATCAGTGTATAACAAGATGTATTACTGTGAGGATAACAACGTCCAAGTTTCACTTCTTTAAACTCCATGTGTGTCCTTGACTGAGCCGTCCTGCCTGCACACTGAGATGTTTATACACTGAGGCCCTGCGACTGCCATATTCTCTCTGCTGACGTAATTCACATGAGGCGTCTCTCTGCTGTGTTTGCTTCACAAATTCTCTCAGGATGTTTGTTTGTTCATTTCAGTTCTTACTCACTAATGAGTTCATCAAATCTCAGATGTCTTCATTATATTTGTTTGTCAGGAGCCGCTCAGGGCTGCGGTGGTCTCTCCTCACAGCTCCACAGTGGTCCAGCTGCTGGCTCTCCGCAGTTTCCTTCTTCTCCTCTGTCTGCTGTTTTTGTTTTTTTGTTCTCAGTCACTTTGACTTTCTTTCATCATCACAGCGAGCAGCACATTAAATCAGCAGGTTCAGATGAGCTGAGGTTGTGCCCAGTGGTGGTCTGACACTCCATCCTGTCCTGTGCTGCTCAGAGCCCCTCTGACTCCTCCATGGAGTGTGCTGGACCACCCTGTGCTTATGAGAGGTCCTCACACACACACACACACAGTGTACAGTAACAGCTGTGTGTTTTTGTCTTTTCCGGACCCTCACATTAAATCCCAAACAGTATTCCCCCCGTTGCTCTCTGTCAGTCTGACGTTGTGCTGATTGTCTTTGTCTGATTTACTGGACGTCTTTCTTTTCTTAAATCGTCAGACACACAACATGCATTTCTCTGTGGCAATGGCAGGTAAACTCTCAGAATTCCAATGCAGCAGCGCTCACTGATGTGCTGTTTAATTTTGAGGACATTTGCTGTGTAACTGATTTGTAACTTTGTATCAAACAAAACTAAACGACTGCGTTTTGTTGGTTTTGAAGCACGATGAGCACCGCACTGCATGAGTCTGTTAGCCGTTATCACTATAAGGACAATTAAAGTTCTTAATAACGATAGAAATTATGTCAAGATCTGCCCAGAACAATCTTCTATTGTATTTTAATGCTTAGGTTCACTATATTATATTAATATTACAGTTGTATTAAATTCATACTGTATTAGAGTAACAGCAAGTGATGTTTTTACAGAAACTCTGATCGCTGCAGAAATACAACGCTTTTCAAGGTGAGGGCTGTGCTCTCAGGATGAACCATTCCAGGGCGGCCTTGATCTTCAACGAGAAAAGAGAACTCTCCCCGGGGCTCCCGCCAGCTTCTCTGGGATTGTTTGCGTCACCACACTGCATGCCCTACCTCCAGGGGGCGTCCCTCTCCACCATTCCAGATTCGGGGATCTGAACCCAACTCCCTTTTGGTGACGGAGGTCATCGCACCACGTTTTGGAAAGGCGCTTGCCCATCCCTTAGGAACAACTAACCACATGTTCAACAGTTGTTCATATGGAACCCTTCTCCACTAAGGCCTTCAAAGCACTCATTTGAATATTTGCCACTACCACCAAGATCTTTAGCTATGGCGGCTCCACCCGGGCCCTCACCCTAGGCTTTAATGCACACCACGGGAGCCCTCCTACTTGTCGTGGCTTGGCCCTCGCGGCAACCAGTGCTGGCGATGGACTGGTATGGGCCTGACACTCCAGCGCCATCCTTTTTCAGGGTTGGTTGAATCGGCAGGTGAGTTATAACACACTCCTTAGCAGGTTCCGACTTCCATGGCCTGGTGCCCATCTCAAGCAACACATTTTTTGGGAACTGATGAGCATCGGCATCAGGTGTCTTAACCCAGCATTCAATTCATCTGACGGGGCAAGTTCTGCTTACCAAAAGTGGCTCACTAGACACTTGGCATTCCATGCCACAGCTACACTCCAGTGAGCCAGGCTTCTTACCAATTTAAAGTTTAAGAATAGTTTGAGATTGTTTCTGGCCCAAATCCTCTTATCTTTCACTTTACCAGATTAAACTGCATTTGGCGACTGCCAGCTATCCAGAAGGAAACTTCGGAAGAAACCAGGTACTAGATGGTTTGATTAGACTTTCGCCCCTATACCCAGGTTGGACAACCGATTTGCACGTCAGGACAGCATGGATCCCACCCGTTTACCTCTAGGTGGGTTCATGCCCTTTTGAACTCTCTCTTCAAAGTTCTTTTAAACTTTCCCTTACGGTACTTGTTGGTTATGGGTCTCATGCTCGTATTTAGCCTTGTATGGAGTTTTCTACCCACTTCAGACTGCTTTCCCAAACAACCCGACTCTGAGGAGACCTGATCCCGCCAGAAAAGGGCCACCATTGGCCTCACACCACCCATGGGTTTACCCTTGATCAGAAAGGACTTTGGCCCACGCTCGACACCGTGAAGAGTGGTCTCCTGTATGCCATATTTCCCTCGCCTGGGTAGGAGCAGGTGGGGATTCTGCACTGGGCTTTTCCCTCTTCACTCACCATTACTGAGGGGATCCTGGTTAGTTTCTTTTCCTAGTGATATGCTTAAATTCAGTTGCTTATCATGTATGAACTGAGGTCTGAGTCAGACAGTTGGAGGCTGGATCCCCCACTCTGGACATGGTTGGGAAACCACATCGGGACCCATCTCTGTGGCCAGGTGCTGGCCTGCCACAATGGCACTCTCTGGGAGTGTGCAGAGATCATGGGGATGACCAGTCCAATGCCCTTCTCACAGACCAGTTCCCTTCTCTGCCCGGGGAAGAAAGGATAACGTTACAGCACCACAGGTCTGCTTTTATGGGACAGAGGGGCCTGGGTCCTTGTGAATTGCCCAGCCGCACCAACTGCAGGGAGCAGTGTGGCAATTGATCAGAAAGGCAACACTCAGACCCGGGGCCGCAAGGTGTGTTAGAAGTGTTGATGATCAATGTGTCCTGCAATTCACATTAGTTCTCGCAGGTAGCTGCGTTCTTCTCAACGGACGAGCCGAATGCTCTCTGTGTATATCAAAGGCCCAATGAGCAGGAACAAGAAGAATTGAGGTGGGGTGGCACAGGGGCACAGGTGCCCGGAGTTGGCATCCCCCCACATCTGGCAAAGAGGGGAGACACACCGGGTCATTTTTACGGTGTCGCCAAAGCAGACAGGTAGGTGCCTGGTTTAACCCCGCTGGCCAACAAGGGTGTTTAAGGCAACTTTGTGACTGTTCTAGGGAGGACCCCACCCTCCTTCCTCTCACTTGAGAGTCGAAGGGTCAGGTCGGGTGCGGACAGTTGACGAGGAAGGGCACCTGTCAAAGCTGGCATCTGTAATGATCCTTACACAGATTTACCTATGGAAACCTTGTTACAACTTTTACTTCCTCAAGATAGTCTAGTTAGATTGTCTTCTCAGCGCTCAATCTGAAGAATCACTGCAGCTGCTGGCACCAGACTACCCCTCCAATGGATCCTCATGCAAGGATTTAAAATACGTTCATTCCTATTACGGGGCTCAGTGAGGCCTGCATTGTTATTTTTCATCACTACCTCCCCAAGCTGAGAGTAGGTAATTTGCGTGCCTGCTACTTTCCTTGAATGTGGTAGCCATTTCTCAGGCTCCCTCTCCGGAATTGAACCCTTATTTTCCGTTACCCGTGGTCGCCATGGTGGACACAGAAAGTACCATCGACAATTAATAGGGCAGACATTAGAATGAGTTGTCGCCACCACGGTGGGCATGCAATCAGCCCAAGGTTATCTAGAATCACCAAAGCTAGCCAGGCGCAGGGACCCGGTGGGTTTTTGGTGTAATAAATGCACGCATCCTCCCCAGGGTGGGAATCGCCGCTTGTTTGCACGTATTAACTCTAGAATTACAACTGTTATCCAAGTAATGCGGAGCAATCAAAGGACCATAACTGATGTAATGAACCATTCGCAGATTCACTGTCACTTTGCATTTAGACATGCATGGCTTAATCTCTAAGACAAGCAGAATCTGGCAGAATCAACCAGATAGACCTGTAGGCAGTCGGAATGCACCTCCAACGGACAGCGGCTGGGCCGTCACATGTCAGGCTGGGTTCCCTCAAGGCTACTATCATCTGTTGCCAGGAAAGGCAGCGCCCAGGTGCCCCCTAGGGATGGGATGGCATCTGTGTTCTCATCTCCGGGTGCCAGAGAAATTGTGTCTCCGGGGTCCTGGGCTAGAACAAGCAAAAGGGTTTCAGCCAAAACCCTCCCCATGGCACAAGGCCACCGTGGCATAGGATTGCTCGGCTTGTGAGGAGTATCTGCCAGTTGGGGTCTTGCCCTCATGGAGAGGTACGGACAAGGAACAGGTCCCCATCTTAGGCTGGAACCTAAGGGGGGGACCATGGGGCCTAAAGCTTCGGCCTAAGCTGGCTCACCCAAGGTGCTCCCTCGTTGGACACTTTGTGCCCATCAATTTGTCTGTGGGTCGGTCATAGTCTCCCTGACCACCGGCCGTGGGGGATAGTGACCACCACCGTCCCCTGTGAAAATACCATTCTGGCCTGCACACAGAAGAGTGGGGCAGTAGGTGGAGAGGTCCACGAAGTTAGAGAAACAAAAAAAAATGCTAAGTTTCTCCGTGTCAAAACTTAGGGCTAAGTTGAGACCTTCCTCTGCCTCGCTTTCACAAAGGGCCAGGGGGTCATTGTGCTCCACGTCCAGAGATGCTTAACACTAGAATTACCAAAGCCTACGAAAAATCTCGTAACTCTGTCCCACCTTAAATCCATTTGCACCTCTCCGTCAGCATCATTTGTCTTTTAAATGTGTTGATAAGCAGCAAGCAGGCTGCTATCACATCCCCCATCTGCCACACAAAGTTTTCTCAAGCCTGTTTACCTGCGTGTCAGTTACTTACAGACTTGAGCTGAGAAAATTTTGTGCGGCAGTGGAGGGATTTGCTAGCAGGCTGCTTGCTGCTTATCGACACATTTAAAAGACAAAAAGACACTGATGGAGAGTTGCGAAGGGATTTAAGGAGGGACGGAGTTACAAGTTTTGCTTACCGTGGTGGAGGGGTTTGCGTGTCCCAGTGATCCTAGGAGCTCTGTTGTCCGGGGCTTTATGCCCCTGGTAGGGCCACCCAAGGCAAACTGTTCCTAGGTGAGGGATGAGAGAAAGAGCGGTTATACAAACCTCCTATGATGAATAAAAAATTTGGACGGCGTTTTCCCTCGCCCGGACGCGGGTCACCGGGGCCCCCCTCTGGAGCCAGGCCTGGAGGTGGGGCTCGATGGCGAGCGCCTGGTGGCCGGGCTTGCACCCATGGGGCTCGGCCGGGCACAGCCCTAAGAGGCAACGTGGGTCCCCCTTCCCATGGGCTCACCACCTATGGGAGGGGCCAAGGAGGTCGGGTGCAGTGTGAGTTGGGTGGTGGCCGAAGGCAGGGACCTTGGCGGTCCGATCCTCGGCTACAGAAGCTGGCTATTGGGACGTGGAATGTCACCTCTCTGAAGGGGAAGGAGCCTGAGCTTGTGCGTGAGGTTGACAGGTTCCGGCTAGATATAGTCGGGCTCACCTTGACGCACAGCTTGGACTCTGGAACCAATCTCCTTTAGAGGGGCTGGACTCTCTACCACTCTGGAGTTGCCCCGGGGAGAGGTGCAGAGCGGGTGTGGGTATACTTATTGCCCCCCGACTTGGAGCCTGTACATTGGGGTTTACCATGGTGGACGAGAGGGTAGCCTCCCTTCGCCTTCGGGTGGGGGGACGGGTCCTAACTGTAGTTTGTGCGTATGCACCGAACAGCAGTTCGGAGTACTCACCCTTTTTGGAGTCCCTGGAGGGGGTGCTGGAGGGCATACCTTCTGGGGACTCCCTCGTTCTGCTGGGAGACTTCAATGCTCACGTGGGCAATGACAGTGAGACCTGGAAGGGCGTGATTGGGAGGAATGGCCCCCCCCGTTCTGAACCCGAGTGGTGTTTTGTTATTGGACTTCTGTGCTCGTCACGGATTGTCCATAACGAACACCATGTTCATGCATAGGGGTGTTCATATGTGCACTTGGCACCAGGACACCCTAGGCCTCAGTTCGATGATCGACTTTGTGTCGTCGGACTTGCGGCCACATGTTTTGGACACTCGGGTGAAGAGAGGGGCGGAGCTATCAACTGATCACCACCTGGTGGTGAGTTGGCTTCGATGGTGGGGGAGGATGCTGGTCAGGCCTGGTAGGCCTAAACGTGTTGTGAGGGTCTGCTGGGAACGTCTGGCAGAGCCCCCTGTCAGAAGTAGCTTCAACTCCCACCTCCGGCAGAACTTTGACCATGTCCCGAGGGAGGTGGGGGACATTGAGTCCGAATGGGCCATGTTCCGTGTCTCTATTGTTGAGGCGGCTGACCGGAGCTGTGGCCATAAGGTGGTCGGTGCCTGTCATGGCGGAAATCCCCGAACCCGTTGGTGGACACCGGCGGTGAGGGATGCCGTCAAGCTGAAGAAGGAGTCCTACCGGTCCCTTTTGTCCTGTGGGACTCTGGAGGCAGCTAATAGGTACCGGCAGGCCAAGCGGAATGCAGCTTCAGTGGTTGCTGAGGCAAAAACTCGGGCATGGGAGGAGTTTGGGGAGGCCATGGAGAACGACTTTCGGACGGCTTCGAGAGAGATTCTGGTCCACCGTCCGGCGTCTCAGGAGGGGGAAGCAGTGCAGTGTCAACACTGTATATGGTGGGGATGGTGCGCTGCTGACCTCGACTCGGGACGTTGAGGGTCGGTGGTGGGAGTACTTCGAAGACCTCCTCAATCCCAATAACATGCCTTCCAATGAGGAAGCAGAGCCTGGGGACTCGGAGGTGGGCTCCCCCATCTCTGGGACTGAGGTCACCGAGGTGGTCAAAAAAACTCCTTGGTGGCAGGGCCCCGGGGGTGGATGAGATACGCCTGGAGTTCCTAAAGGCTCTGGATGTTGTAGGGCTGTCTTGGTTGACACGTCTCTACAAAATCGCATGGACATCAGGGACAGTGCCTCTGGATTGGCAGACCGGGGTGGTGGTCCCCCTCTTTAAGAAGGGGGACCGGAGGGTGTGTTCCAACTACAGAGGGATCACACTCCTCAGCCTCCCTGGAAAAGTCTATTCGGGGGTTCTGGAGAGGAGGGTCCGTCGGATAGTCGAACCTCGGATTCAGGAGGAACAGTGTGGTTTTCGTCCTGGTCGCGGAACAGTGGACCAGCTCTACACCCTTAGCAGGGTCCTGGAGGGTGCATGGGAGTTCGCCCAACCAGTCTACATGTGTTTTTTGGACTTGGAAAAGGTGTTCGACCGTGTCCCTCGGGGAATCCTGTGGGGGGTGCTCCAGGAGTATGGAGTACTGGACCCCCTGATAAGGGCGGTTCGGTCCCTGTACAACCGGTGTCAGAGCTTGGTCCGCATTGCCGGCAGTAAGTTGAACCCGTTTCCAGTGAGAGTTGGACTCCGCCAGGGCTGCCCATTGTCACCGATTCTGTTCATAACTTTTATGGACAGAATTTATAGGCGCAGCCAGGGTGTTGAGGGGGTCCGGTTTGGTGGGCTCAGGATTGGGTCACTGCTTTTTGCAGATGATGTTGTCCTGTTTGCTTCATCAGGCCGTGATCTTCAGCTCTCTCTGGATCGGTTCACAGCTGAGTGTGAAGCGGCTGGGATGGGAATCAGCACCTCCAAATCCGAGACCATGGTCTTCAGCCGGAAAAGGGTGGAGTGCCCTCTCAGGGTTGGGAGCGAGATCCTGCCTCAAGTGGAGGAGTTCAAGTATCTTGGGGTCTTGTTCACGAGTGAGGGAAGAATGGAGCGTGAGATCGACAGGCGGATTGGTGCGGCGTCCGCAGTGATGTGGGCTCTGCATCAGTCTGTCATGGTGAAAAAGGAGCTGAGCCATAAGGCAAAGCTCTCAATTTACTGGTCGATATTCACCTATGGTCATGAGCTATGGGTAGTGACCGAAAGAACGAGATCACGAATACAAGCGGCTGAAATGAATTTCCTCCGCAGGGTGTCTGGGCTCTCCCTTAAAGATAGGGTGAGAAGCTCAGTCATCCGGGAAGGGCTCAGAGTAGAGCCGCTGCTCCTCCGCATCGAGAGGAGTCAGATGAGGTGGCTCGGGCATCTGATCAGGATGCCTCCTGGACGCCTCCCTGGTGAAGTGTTCTGGGCACGTCCAACCGGGAGGAGGCCCCAGGGAAGACCCAGGACATGCTGGAGCGACTATGTCTCCCAACTGGCCTGGGAACGCCTCGGGATTCTCCCGGAAGAGCTAGAAGAAGTGGCCTGGGAGAGGGAAGTCTGGGCATCTCTGCTCAAGCTGCTGCCCCCGCGACCCGACCTCAGATAAGCGGAAGAGGATGGATGGATGGATGGATGGATAATTATAGTGTTAATGGCAGCCAAACTAGTAATATGCAGGAACATATCAGCTGAGATTGTACCTCTGAGAAGGTTGATGTAGACATGGGGTCATGTAGATATTTTGGTTTTACATGACCCCATTCTTGGTTTTTACATGACCGCATGTCTGTTTTGGTTTTACATGACCCCATGCTCGTTTCTTTTACATGACCAATCACTGAAGCTTCATGTTGTGGGAGCAATGTGCCTGGACTGCGATATGAAAAATTAATGGTTTAACCAATCATTGACTCCTTACGCTGTGTAAGCAAGGAGCCTTGCATGTAAATCAGTTATGAAAGTTATTCTGCATAAATAAGGGCTGCACCTTTTCTGCAGTGAGCATGGCTTCTGCTAATCCAGTAACTGTGGGGATCTCCATTTTTGCAAAGAGATGACAAGCTTCCTCATGCCTGGTTCTTTGAGATGAGTATTTGTTGTTGTTGTTGATCTTATTAGTATTATTTCGTATCCTTTAAACCTTTAAACCCTTGACACCCATGAAACATGCAGAATGACCCTGAATATCACCCATAGCAACAGCATAGCAACTGTGACAACAAAAATGACAACATAGAGGGTCAAACAAAATGTCATTGAAGGAAAATGACAAAAATATGTTCTACTTTTTGAAATTTCACAATAATAAAAATTAATGTTATTTTTGTATTTGTCAATGTCAAAATAAAAGCACATATAGTGAAAAAAGAAATTAGAAAATTCTACAAAGGCGGCACGGTGCCACAGTGGGTAGCACTGCTGCCTCGCAGTTGGGAGACCTGGGGACCTGGGTTCGCTTCCCGGGTCCTCCCTGAGTGGAGTTTGCATGTTCTCCCCATGTCTGTGTGGGTTTCCTCCGGGTGCTCCGGTTTCCTCCCACAGTCCAAAGACATGCTGGTTAGGTGGATTGGCGATTCTCAATTGGCCCTAGTGTGTGCTTGGTGTGTGGGTGTGTTTGTGGGTGTCCTGCGGTGGGTTGGCACCCTGCCTGGGATTGATTCCTGCCTTGCGCCCTGTGTTGGCTGGGATTGGCTCCAGCAGACCCCCGTGACCCTGTGTTCGGATTCAGCGGGTTGGAAAATGGATGGATGGATGGATGGATAAACGATTATTCAGTAACTTAAATGATGTAAAATCTGATTAAATGCCACAAGCCACTGTACTGTGTGTCATAGCGCTTAAGGAGTTGTTACATAAAATAGTGATAAAGAGAATGGAATAGCACTGCATATGTTCATACCAAGTATTTACAGACAGTATGGTTAACAGCTGTGGTGATGTACTTTATGGATTAGGTTAGAAATGTGTCTGTGAGAGTGTGGAAGAGATAAATTAAAAATATTTTATCAATATCAGTCTTTTTACATTTTTTGAGTGCACTTGCTGAAAAATGGCTGCTGTTGCATCATCCAGGTGGATGCTACACATAAGTGGTATTTGAAGTGGCTCTGCACTCACTAAAGCACTTTGATTATTATTATTATTGTTATTCATTTTACCTTCCAAAATGTAAAAAACAAACTTTGTGTTTACAAGCTGCAGTATAAAAACTGGTTTTAAAGATTATCGGTGATCCTTGATGGAGATTTGAACTCGACGTTGTCAGGGTAGAACCTCAAACGCTCCTAACACCATTTCAGATGTGCATTGCTGGTTTGAGGAGATCAGGCCATCTGCTGCAGAAAATGATGCCGCATTCTGTGTACATTTTTAGTGACTGGGCCTGCAAAATCCCAAACTTCTAAAGGGTGCAGATTTGAATTGTCCATTAAATGCTCATCTTCAACCGCAGTTGTATTCTCTAAAACGGTATCAACCACTTGTACCTTTATAAAAAGTAATAAACCATCACGTGCACTGTGGTTTGTACAACACTTTCAGGAAAATACATTCCCTGGCCAAAAAAAAAGTCGCCACCAAAAAAAAAGGTCACACACTCTAATATTTAGTTGGACCGCCTTTAGCTTTGATTATGGCATGCATTCGCTGTGGCATTGTTTCGATAAGCTTCTGCAATGTCACAAGATTTAGTTCCATCCAGTGTTGCATTAACTTTTCACCAAGATCTTGCATGATGGGTAAATCACTTCATCTGCCTCTCTTCTTACCCTGATGCGCCCATCACTCTGGAATAGGGTAAATCTGGACTCATCAGACCATATGACCTTCTTCCATTGCTCCACAGTCCAATCTTTATGCTCCCTAGCAAACTGAAGCCTATTTTTTCAGTTAGCCTCACTGATTAGTGGTTTTCTTACGGCTAAACAGCTGTTCAGTCCCAATCGCTTGAGTTCCCTTCGCATTGTGCGTGTGGAAATGCTCTTACTTTCACTATTAAACATAGACCTGAGTTCTACTGATGTTTTTCTTCGATTTGATTTCACCAAACGTTTGAGTGATCGCCGATCACGATCATTCAGGATTTTTTTCCGGCCACATTTCTTCCTCGAAGACGATGGTTCCCCACTATCCTTCCAGTTTTAAATAATGCGTTGGACAGTTCTTAACCCAATTTTAGTAGTTTCTGCAATCTCCTTAGATGTTTTCTCTGCTTGATGCATGCCAATGATTTGACCCTTCTCAAACAGACTAACATCTTTTCCACGACCACGAGATGTGTCTTTCGACATGGTTGTTTAAGAAATGAGAAGCAACTTATTGCACCAGTTGGGGTTAAATAACTTGTTGCCAGCTGAAAGATAATCGCCCATGCAGTAATTATCCAATAGGAGGCTCGTACCTATTTGCTTAGTTAAATCCAGGTGGCAACTTTTTTTTTGGCCAGGCAGTGTATATATATATATATATTTTTTTTTTTTCATCTTTTGTCACTCAGAAACGGATTACCTCTTTATTAGGGTTAATTTGTTACACACTGTCAAAATGCTAAATACATGCAGCCATTTGTAATCTCAGTGGGTTTGGACACAAGGTCAGAAACTACACTGGAGGGGTGTGGAGCCGATTCTGGCAGCACTGGGCACAAGGAATGAAACCAGTTTGGATGGACCGTGTAGTGGAAAAAACTTTTCTCTATTTTCAAAGAAGTCATTTATGAGTCTGGATGAAAAGGCAGAGCAGTTCTTTTTTTTCCACATAGATATGCACTAATGTCTCAGTCCATGGAGTGAGCAATCAAAAAAAAAATGGTTCCCTTTTATACTTTCCTGTTACCTTATCTAATAATCACGTCATATGACTCTTAATTTGCAGAATTCTATCATTTTAACAGTCGACTTGAGCCACCAGTATCTTAATATGCATGTCGATTCTTCCATTATTCTAAACATCGCTTCGTTAACAGGGTGTCCTACGGGTTTTTCCATTGATCTTACCAGCATTTCCTGTGTTTTCTCGGTAGTTTGTCCTCATTTTTAAAGGGGTGTTCATTACTCATTTACTTTAATTTTAACCTTGGAAATTACATTGATGATTCCTCTTATGATGAGGCAACTCTCAAATGCTTGAGCTTTCAGCCACATTTAATTAACACTAGAATCCCTGAAGCCTACGAAAAAACTTTTAATCCTGGAAAACCTTATATTCCTTTGCTCCTCTCCATTAGCGCCTTTGCATTGCAAATATGTCGATCAGCACAAGCAGCAAGCAGCCTTGCTATCCCATCCTTCCCCTTGACGGAGATGAAGCTCTTCCAGCACAAGTCTGTTTATCTGGGTGTGAGGTGCCTGGAGTTGTGTAGTGTAAATAATATATTGTTATGTGGAATACGTACAAATTTCATTTGTGTTCCATGTTTATAACGATCTGGGTAAATGTAGGATGACAGGAAATGTGAGGCAAGAATTGTTTAACACATAACTAAAACAGAAACTTTTTTCATGTTATACTAATAATTGACAAAATGTAGACATGAAGTGTATAATGTGTGAAGTCTGAGGTCCAAATATCAAATAAGTACTTTAGCAAAAGATACACATATAACAAAACAAGTGCACTTTTATTCAAGAATAAAACCAAAGGAAAAAAAAATCAGGTTAGGGTATGACACTTGGTCAAAAAATATAGTGGTATGACACTACTGCTTGGGTGGTGCAGTAGTAAGAACTGCTGACTCATAATCAAGAGGTTGCTGATTCGATTCGTGGTGCTTCACAGAATTATCCTTTAGAGTAGTGAGCTGCTCTTATTCTTACTACTATAGAATAAAAACATATATTTGATTTGAGTCTGTAACAGCCGCTGTAAATTTATGGTACTTGTACAAGTTGGCGTTTTGTTTCATTATTCACTTTTATTCTCTCAGTCGCATTCACACGCGCCCTGATCTGACAATGCTGTTTTCAAATAAAGACGTGCTATAACAGAGGTGAACTCGGATGAGGACGAGGGTTCTACATCAGAGAAAGAGAACAGAACCCCTCCCCACAAGAAACGTCCACTCACATATAAGAACAACGCAGCTGCACCAGGCGTAAAAGCGAAAGATGGCACGGTTTGGATGCAGCAACAGGTCAGGGGTCATCGTGCCAGTCAGTCTGCCCCACACGTGTCCTTCAACAAAACAGCGCGGACATGGAGGTCACGTCTTAGATGTTCACTTGGTCCACCTCTCTCAAAAAGTACTGCAAATATTATATAATAAACCTCTAAGAAGGAATAAAAGCACATGTTCTATCTAAAGAGACTGAAGTATTTTAAAAAAGTAAAAAATATAATGGCACTTTTTATACAGTAAGTTTTTTATTAAAACAGCTGTCATTTTCTTCATAGATTGTCTCACCAGGTGGCACAGTGGTGTAGTGGTAACGCTGCTGCCTTGTTACATAAAGGCCAAGGTTCACATCCCAGGCCCTCTCCGTGTGGAGTTTGCAGCTTCTCCCCGTGTCTTCATAGGTGTCTTCAGGGTGCTCTGGTTTTGTCCCAAAGATGCGGAGGTTAGATGGACTAGTGATGCTAAACTGGCCATAGTGTGTGTGTGTGTGTGTGTGTGTGTGTGTGTGTGGGTGTGTATGAGTGTTCACCCTGTCCAAGGATTATTCCTGCCTTGTGCCCAATGCTTGCTGGGAATTGAAATCAGCTACCCCGTGACCAGTGACAAAGCCAGAAATGGCAAACTTCCTGGAAACAACTGGGTTGGCAAGTCATAAGACTTTTTAAATTGTAAAATTTTTCGTGGAGTTTCAAGTGCTGTCCCCCTTGATGTTTAGCGAGGCTCGATTCACTGCTGATCGATATAAGCTCCTGGGGGACATGATCAACTTGAAGGTGTGTGGTTCCACTGAGTCACAACTGATTGATGAAGAGAAATCAATTTGAAGTGTTCAGGGGACGTTTGACTTCTGAATGGGGACACCCTCGGTTGGCCACTGCCTGTGACCCTGCTGTGTGTTACCAGGATAAGAGGAAGGATGGATGAATGTTGTTTAGTGAATCTTAGTATAAAGAACAAAAACTGAGCAGTGAACATGGGGGTCTGCTGACCGCCATCACAAACAAGTGGTAAAGAAGGCCAATTCGTTTCTGTCACACAGCAGCCACCCTCTGTCTCCAAAGTGGCCATTAAGCTGCGTACGTTTTGGTCTTTTATCTGAGAGCTCTCAGCCTTCTGAATTTTAGGAGCTGCAGGAGTCTTGCGGAGTTCTGAATTATTATTGTCGTTATTATTGTTCAAGAATTATCTTATGGTGTGTGTGCTGATTAAAACAACAGCTGTCATGTGTGGTCTCTTTTATTATTTTCTTGTCCCTATTTAACAATGTCCTACGTGTCACACATTTCTGCTGCTCACAAATTTCCCTCTGGGATAATAAAAGTCTTCTGCCGTCCTGCTGAGTAAAAGCCACACAAGCAAAGAGAGAACATGGAGATTCAACATCAGCAGTGACTGGAACAAGAACACTAAATCAAAAGGGCAGAAGTGCGGACCACAGCATCATAATACCTCCTGTATAAACACACAAGGGGGTTTGAAATGAGGGGGCAACTCTTAAAGTGGAACAAGTGAAGCATCTGCTGAGCAGAGCAGAAATAAAGGAGCTGAGAGTCCATCAGGAATCATCTTATACTGTTTTTAAAAACACCTAAACAGTCACAGACTCCTGAGTTAACAGAATGGTCAATCAGCCGAGTGGACCGCGTGACCATCTAAGGTCTCTGTGTATAAGGTAATAACAGAGACTCTCATATCCACCCTTACACAATTACTAACAACTGCCAAAGAGACAACTTGAACCACGTTAATGAAATAAAGAAAAATATGTCTGCATGAATAACACAGGTCTACAAAAAAATATTTTTTGTTTGCTACTTGGAACTTCCGACCAGTTCTTTATTAATTTTTTTACACTGATTTCATATGTGAGATCGGAATGAAGCTAGCACGTCAGGTTTTTGAGATACACATCATTGACGTTTTGACACATTTGAATATCAATATTTCAAAGACAATATCTGGAGTTTGGACCAAAATTGTTTTGATGTGTTTATTCTGAAAACAAACCAGAAGACGATACCAGCAGGTTCTCCACAAGCTCAGCATAACTCTCTGCTCTGTGACTGCCAAGAAAATTCTGGACAACCTGCACGAATGCCCATGGTGATGATTCAGTTGGCTTCAGTCTCCTTTTGAATTCATCATCAAGCATCAGTTCACGGATTTCAGGACCAAATAAAACACGTTCCTTAGTTTTGGCTTCACTTTTCTCAAGACCAAACTTATTTCTTAAATGCTGAAACGCATTGATGTTTCTGTCCATTGCCTTGACAACATTTTCAAAGTAATGGTGAATCTAATGAACAAAAAGTCCTGAAATGCAATGTTATGTTAAGGAAACAGTAAAACTGAGTATCTACTGCAGCGTCAAATCTGAGTTGTGTCATTATGCTTAAGAGTCATATAAGGCTTGGTAATCAGTAACAAATATTTTTTCTGCTAATTAAAAATGAATAATTTTTAAATAAAATGAATAATGACAAGGTAAACAACTCACAGCTGTTAGTAGCATGTGGCATCCCTAGTAGAATTACCGGTATTTATCAAAATGGTTGTCCAGTCACACTTGTTGTCCAAGACCTGGAACATCATAACTAAAAAATGGGACGTGCTGCTGATTTGCAGTCAGCAAGTGAAATTTGTTAAAGAACAGGTAGAAGAATCTATCCAGCCATCCATCCATCCATTATCCAACCTGCTGAATCCGAACACAGGGTCGCGGGGGTCTGCTGGAGCAGGTGGAAGAATCCCAGTAGCAAAATGCTTGTTGACCAGTGATATTTGTGCTAAAGTTATACAGAAATACTTTACTGCAGCAACCCTACTAGATGGAATAGCAGTGAGGATTATAAAGGTGATTTTTAACAGAAGTAAGAACTTTTTAACAGTTATTTAAAATATTATTAAACAGTGATGACAAACAGAATGTTCTTCAGAGGCAAATGTAATTCCTTTATTAGAAGTTTAAGTTTTGCTGGTTTTACAGAATTGAGCACAATGCTGCTCTCTGAAGTATTAATTGTGTTCTGTATGAGGTGAGCAGCTGCGGCTAATGAGACTTCACAAATATTAACAAATGTCAGTCTAAAGCAGCAAATCCTACGTTTAATTGTGGACATCAAACCTCATTTGACCTTCTCAGTCGTCCATTTCAGTTCCTCACAGTCACCTCAGTGTCATTTAGTGAGCCAGCAGTGTGAGGAGTGAAGGCCGACTGCTCCGTCTGCACTCGTCTGTCATCTGCTGCCTTAGTGAGGAGGAGTGCGGATTAAAGTGCAGATCATAGCTTAACAATTAAAATTAAAACTAAAATAATAAAGGGACAAGTATTTTGTAAGATTTAATTATTAAACAAATCACTGCTGTGTTGCTGAACAGAATATTTGCCCCCATCTGAGCTCTGTTGTGGAGTTTTTAGTTGTGAAGTCTGAAAGTCTCTAAAAATTGTAATACCAGATTTTAAATAGATGTTTACATTTCCAGATTTTAGGTAAAATTCAGCACATTGCTTAACAATGTATGATGAAATAAATAATTCTGTTCGAAAATAATGGAAAATACAATAATTATTTTACAGTGTAAAAAAAAATCATCAAGTTACCAAGAAACCTTGAAGCGTTTATATGAATATTCAGGAGTCTCCTAAATTTTCAGTTCTGTTTATTACACATTCAAATAAGAAGTCTTATAATAATAATTGTGGTGAAATAAGCAAAATTCATAAACAGTGTACACTCTACACCAATAGAGTACAATTTTAAAAACAGCCTTGAAAACAATACCACAAATATGAAATGATTGTATTGTTAAGAAATATATCCAAGTATTTCACTGCTAATATGAAAAACGAGCAAAGGCATATTGTACAAATAGTTTAAAATATCTAAGCACAGAAAATTGCTTTTACATTTTTTATTTTGTTTAACATTTACAGTAAATTGAGCACTGAAGAAGCAGGACTAAATATTTTAAACGTCAGGATGATTTTCAGTGCTTTTCGGAACCAGCAATAAAGAAAAGCGTAAAGAATTGGATTAACTCCAAAGTTCACTTCACTGACCAACACAAAGGCATTCCTGATGTAATATGTGATTGGGTTACTGCTATCAGTAAAAAAATTGTATATATTGATAGGCAGCCAGCAGATGATAAAAACCCCCACGACTACTCCTAATGTTTTTGCGGCTTTTCTTTCAGACGGTTTTGATATTTTTCTGTCACTCACCTCCATATTTTGCCTCTTTTCTAGCATACAGTTGATGGCTCTTGAATGGCTTCTCGCAACTACAAATATTCTTATATAAAAACCAATCATCAGTGAATAAGGAATAAAAAAACTTATGACTAAAAAGAAAATGATCATTTCATCATAAGTGTATACTGCACAACCTCCGTCACATATCTGTGCTTCAATATCACTAAGACATAAAAGTATGAGTGTAATGAAAAGTGCAAACAGCCACACTCCAGCAATGCTGATCTTTGCAACACTCAAAGTTATTTTTGAGCTGTAAAAGAAAGGATGGCAGACAGCAACGTAGCGATCAATGGATATTAAAACCACATTATATACAACTACTATACTAAGAATATTTGCAAGTGCCTGATACAAATAACAATACAGAACTCCAAAGTACCAGCAAAATTCAATCTGTGTAATCAAAAAAAAGGGCATCACAAACAAACCCATTAAGAAATCGGCCGCTGCGAGTGAAAGGATCAAAAGATTAGTCGGCGTGTGCAGCTGAACAAAATGAGAAATAGAAATGATGACAAGAAGATTTCCAAAGACTGTTGAGAAAATCAAAAGACACGAGAAAGTGTAATAAACTCCATAAACCTTAGTTCCATCAAATATTTTAAGACAAGATGTATTACTGTGAGGAAAGCACAGACTAACTTTCATTCCATTCCACTCCATGTCTGTCCCCTGACTGAGCCGTCCTGCCTGCACACTGAGATGTTTATACACTGAGGCCCTGCGACTGCCATATTCTCTCAGCTGACGTAATTCATATGAGGCGTCTCTCTGCTGTGTGTGCTTCACAAATTCTCTCAGGATGTTTGTTTGTTCATTTCAGTTCTTACTCATTAATGAGTTCATCAAATCTCAGATGTCTTCATTATATTTGTTTGTCAGGAGCCGCTCAGGGCTGTGGTGGTCTCTCCTCACAGCTCCACAGTGGTCCAGCTGCTGGCTCTCTGCAGTTTCCTTCTTCTCCCTCTGTCTGCTGTTTTTGTTTTTTTGTTCTCAGTCACTTTGACTTTCTTTCCTCATTACAGCGAGCAGCACATTAAATCAGCAGGTTCAGATGAGCTGAGGTTGTGCCCAGTGGTGGTCTGACACTCCATCCTGCACCCAGTGCTGCTCAGAGCCCCTCAGACACCTGTGAGCTGACCCTGCATGGAGTGTGCTGGACCACCCTGTGCTCATGAGAGGCCCTCACACACACACACACACACACACACACATACAGTGTACAGTAACAGCTGTGTGTTTTTGTCTTTTCCGGACCCTCACATTAAATTCCAAACAGTATTCCCCACGTTGCTCTCTGTCAGTCTGACGTTGTGCTGATTACTGGATGTCTTTCTCTTCATAAATCATTAGACACACAACATGCATTTCTTGGTGTCAGTGGCTTGTAAAACTGTACAAATTCAAATGCATCAGCGCTGCCCGATATGTTTTGTTATTTAGAAGACATGTGCAGCTTTGTATCAAACAAAACTAAACGACTGCTTCTGCCGGTTTTGAAGCCTGCAGGAGGACCACACTGCCAGAGTCTGTTAGCCATCATCACTATAAGGACAATTAAAGTTTTTAATAAGGGAAGAAATGATGTTTCTCCAAAACAATCTTCTATTATATTGTAATGCTTAGATTCACTATACTACATTTATATTTCAGTTGCGTTAAATCTACAATTTTTTACAGTAACAGCAAGGATGTGTTTTACAGAAAAGCCAAACTGCACAATAAAAAATACAAGAGGACCGCCATCTCCAACATACAAGTTCAGTTTTGATTAAATTAGCAGCAGCTTCTCAATGATAGCAGACGTACGACTTTGAAGGAGTTTGTGTGTGTCATGTTGTTGTCATTCCCCTCCTCATCGACACAGACGGTCCTCACCACACGAGTTAATGCAAACTTCACGTAAGACCCCCCATCTCTCCTTCTGTCAATGAAACACCTTTTCAGTGTCACTAGTCACATTTTTTGTCATTTATCCTCTTAGTGCAATGCATTTTAGAGGACAACAGGTCAGCAGACTCAGTTCTGCACAGAAAGCCCACCCATCGTCGGACACTCGCACGTCTTTACAAGAAATAAAAATGTTAGGTTTGAGTACACAATGGCAGGTCTGAAACTTGAAAGTATTCCTTATGAGAAAGACTTTGGTGTTATAATGAACTCATCGCTGTCAATTTCTGTTAATGGCTCAGAAGTCATTAAGAAGGCTAAGAGAATGTGAGGTTATATAGTGCCATGATGTGTAGAGAAGATTTCCCAACTGTCAGTCCATACGAAATTTTTCCTGTCCACAGTTTCTGTGTGTTCTGTTTATCCACTTGCCATGTTTCTGTCATTCCAACTTATGATGCTTCACAAGCATTTGTAGTAATACAATGCATCACATTTGTCATTCCAACAGATGGTTGAACCAAATGGCATATAACAGAGACATATGAAGTGTCTGTCTGTGTTTCTGTGTATCTGTGTTTCTGTCAGGTTGCTATATCTCTGTTATAAGACATTTAGTATGGCATTCGTAAACGTAGACACACTCCAATTGATGGCACAGCAAATGTTAACACCAAATATGTCAAACGGAGATCTACTGTCAGACGGACAGAAACAGGCATCTGTATCTGAAGAGGAATAAGCATCCATGAGGGAAAGACATCAAATGCATTAACATATGATGAGACAGCGCAAAGCACCCAAAGCTAAAGAAGTCTGGCATAACATAAATCAAGATGTGATGCACCAGGCTAAGGATGATGAATGGCCTGAGGATATGGATGTGCATATTATGTAGGATATCCATTTACACAAAACACTCGAGCAGTAGAAACCCCAGAGGAACATGGGAAGTGAAATCATGAGAATGCCACAGCCATTGCAGCAGTGCGAACCCAGGAAACACCAAAAACAAACCAGAGCCAGACTACAGAGTGATGTTCAGTATTCAAGGGTGCGGAGGCACAGGGTCAAGACAGCCCCAAATCTTACTACAACTCATGAGACTGCCTTAAATTATGATGTAGGGATTGTAGGGGAGCATTATAGCAATAGTTTGGGCACTTAGTGCAAATATTGCGGTTAAAAATGTATTGAGTGTGAGAAGACTAGCAAAGGGATATACAGTAGGTGTTGCAATGAAGGGAGACTTGTCTTATCTCTGGTTCCAGTACAAGAAAGGACAAGGTGCAGATTCTGTGAATTTCATGGAAAACATCTGGTATCAGGTATTGTTCCTTCTTTGAATATTATCCTTCCTCCTGGTAGAGGACCCTATTGTTTCCAGATAAATGATGAGTGTCACCATTAGGCAGGTGTGTTACACCCAGAAAATGATCAGCAGAGGCAACAGGCTCAACTGTATTCACTCAGTCTGGACAAGTGTTGGGTGAAAAATTCAAGGTACCGTACTACATTGATGAATCGGTTAAGTTGATGGATGAGTGAAATTAATCCTTTCACATGAGTGTGTAGAATGATGTTTGAAATCCAACAGGAATGCTCAGAGGAGCAGGTGCTCAACCAAGCATTGTCACAATGGCAATCACACTGGAATAGTGTCCCACGGAGATATAATGCTGCAAGGACAAATGAGGTAGACATCGTGTTTGAGCACCCAGAAGGAGAATCACCTCTGAAGTGTGACCTCCTGATCAGTTCTAGGGTAGATGCAGGGAATACAAATATAGACATCCGGAGGATTAGTTTCCTTGATCCAAACTTGTATGCAAAGGTACATTCACTACTATTTCCATACAGGTATCAGAGTGGGAGAGAAAATCTTAATTTGCATTGTACAAGGGCTCTACTTTGAGTACAATGAAGAACAACTGTGACAAATCCAAGGGTCAGGTTACAGTATTACTGTTAATGGCTGGGAATAAGGGACGATACCATCAACCAGTTTTTGAGTGCGGGGAGGCTGAGCCAACCATAATGTGTTGATTTTTATGTTAGGACTGAAGGAAATTGAGTGAACTATATTGCCAAACCCAAACACAACTGAGGATCGAAATGTACAATGGGTTGATGGATCACATAAATACAACTTTAGGCATATTTACTCACATTTGCTCCAGGGAGGATTTATTTATTTCCTTCAACATTCCACAGAGGCCCAAGGTATATGATGCAAGAATATCAGGACACGATTTAATTGTGTGTAGATAAAGGCCACCTGACATTTTACCTGCAATGATGTGTAATCTACAGTGGCAGGAGATTACAAAAACTGTAGGGCCAGGTCACAGGCCAGAGACAAGGCCCGATATCATTGTAGGAGTGGTTCATCTTAAGCTAAACAAGTGTATCAATGATATCATGCAGAAGCAAATATTAGGATTGTGACAAGAGTACACATCATTGTGTTTCAGAAGAGAGGTCTGCCTCAGACACACATCCTTCTGTTTCTCAGGAGCAAAGATAAGCCACAAGATATGGATGTTATCAACAGGCTGCTATGGTTGGAGCTGCCAGACCTACTCAAGACCCTCATGTCCATGAGATCATAGTTAAAAATAGGATACACAGTCAATGTGGTCATTTGAATATTCATCAGCTCCTTGTATGGTAGAGGGTCAATGCTCAAAGAATTTCCCAAAGGAATAATAGGAAAAGACATCAGCCAATGAGGATGGATAACTGAAAAATAGTCAGTATCAAAGATTTGAGATTGGTTGAAGGAGAGTGAAGAACGAGTGGTTAGTAAATTACAACTTGTATCTGAGTCACAAGTTCAACTGCCATATCAATTTTGAGGTCTGTGCTACAGTAAAGCTATCTATTCAAATATGTATATAAGGAACACAATTGTGTGAATGTTGTCAATAGAGAGGGTACTACTCTTGGACATGATGAAATTAGATGATATATGAACTCTCGGTCTATCAGTGCCACTGAGGAAGTGGGTCAGTTGTTTTGATTTGATGTCCGTGAACATTCGCGTAGCATCGTATTTAGAGAGGGAAACATAGTTTGCACATTGTATAGGGGTAGGGATAGAGATACCACCATAACAGCCTGGTTTAAGATGAACAAGGATATAACTGGAGTGAGGGATTATTTTCACTGGGAATTGCCTGAACGTTACTGGTTGAAGATACGAATCAGAGATGGATAATGATTTCAGATAAAAAAAAATACTGATATTGTCTAAGACTGCTTTAACTACACATTAAAGGGGCTTGAGCACCTTAGAACAATCAAAGTGGTGGTCTATGGATCATTCATGGAGGATGCAAAAGCGAGGGGACTTGTCAACAGTGATTGGTTATTGAACTAATCTGTACTATTTGGGATTCTTCCACAGCTGCTTAAACTCTTTGCCTTCATTTGTGTCTTTACTACACCAATTAACTCAGAAGAATTGTTTGTAAAATATAAAAGAAGTTTGTGTGAGATGGTTGGACATCCATATCAAGGGCAAGCAGATGGCTGTGCTTTGTGTGTAAACTGAGTGCTGCTTGACACAGAGAGAACTCGAATGTACCATGGAAAACGATGCAGGGATTTCTACCTCCCTGTAACATGAGCTGTCATGGGATATACAAATCTTGAGGAGTATTCCCCTCCCCCAATGGTCTCTTCAGGCCAGGTACACAAAACACTAAGGAAGATCAACCCCCATAACGCAGCTGGACCAGACAACATCCCTGAGCAGGCTCTCAAAGCATGTACCAACGAGCTGGCTGATGTTCTCTGCTCCATCTTCAACCTAACCTTAGTCAGTGCATCGTTCCATCCTGCTTTAAGACTACAATCATCGTCCCCCTTGCTAAAAAAAGCCCACCCACCTGCCTTGAATGACTATAGCACTCACTCCAATCATCATGAAGTGTTTTGAGGAGTGGTGCTGGCCCACATTCAGAGCAGAATACCGGACACTCTAGACCCTCTGCAGTATGCCTACCGGCCCAACAGGTCCACCTCTCCCATCTGGAGAACAAAGACTCCTACATCAGGATGCTCTTTGTTGACTACAGCTCCGCCTTTAACATGGTTTTCCCCATAAACTCACCCATAAACTGTCTGCACTTGGGCTGCACCCCACCCTCTGCGACTGGCTCCTAGACTTTCTGACTGGCAGGCCCCAGTCTGTCAGGATTGGTAAAAGGATTTCAGCCACCATTATCACAAACACAGGCACCCCACAGGGATGCGTCCTCAGCCCCATCCTCTACACCCTGCTCACCCACGACTGTGTCACCTCCGACAAAGATAACATCATCCTAAATTTCACAGATGACACCGCAGTGATAGGACGCATCAGTGGTGGTAATGAGGAAGCCTACAGGGGGGAGGTGGACAGTCTGGCTTCATGGTGTGAGGACAACAACCTCACCCTCAACACAGACAAGACAAAGGAGATGATAGTGGACATGAGGAAGGAGAGGAGACCTCACCGGCCACTGTTCATCTGAGGGCTTGAAGTGGAGAGGGTGAGCGGTATTAAATACTTGGGTGTCTACATCAGTGAGGACCTCACTTGGACACGTAACACCACACAGCTGGTCAAGTGGGCTCAACAGCGGCTGTACTTTCTGAGGAAGTTTGGTATCTCAACTAAGATCCTCTGCATCTTTTACATCTACATTGTTGAGAGCATCTTGACCAGCTGCATCACAGTGTTATACGGCAACACAACTGCTATGGACCGCAAACACCTGCAGAGAATGGTAAAGACTGCTGAGAAGATCACCAGGACCCAACTGCCCTCTCTGCAGAGCATCTACAACTGAAGAGTCCGCAGGAGAACTGCCTCAATCCTCAGGGACACCACACACCCCCAACACGAACTGTTCACACTTCTACCCTCAGGCAGGAGGTATAGAGTATGAAATGCAGGACTTCCAGGCTAAAGAACTCTTTCTTTCCCAAGGCCATTAGAATCCTAAACAACTGACTGGAGTTTATAACCATGGTTCACCTCATTCTATCGACCTCACACAACTGTATTTGACTTGTCCATCACACACCTACCTGCACATTACACTTTATACTTCTATTCTGTTTTTATACTTTATGCTGCCTCTGTTACTTATTATCTATCTGCTACTTATTGTTTATGTTTATCTTTATACGTTGGTTTTGTCATTTGGTGTGGACAGCAAAGAAAGAATTTCATTGAATAACGTTCACTAAGACTGCATTGCAGCAGATACATGAGCACAGGATATGTTCAAGTCAGTTAAAGAACTATACTATAGACACATAAATAAATAATAGGCAAGTGAATAGATAGCAAAAAAAAATAGATATAGATAGTAATAAATAGATAACAACTAATTTTAATAAAAGAACAACAGTAGTAACAAGTGCAACTATACTGTATATCAATAAGCTACTACTGTAGGAGGGCAGCACAGAGTTTAAAGTCCGGAGAGCCAAACTGTTGCAGAACCTGGTAGAACTTGTCTGACCAGTGACGTCTTCGTCCATTCCTCTTCTTCTTTTTCTCCTCACGTTCCTTTCAAAATGAGGCATATTTTTCTAAAGTTTCATGCTGTGGTTTCACAACACATGATAGTGGCATGCACCTGATTGGCTGGCTGTCAATATGATGGATGAATTTTGCTCAAACACTTTAATCTATCTTTTCATAGATAATAAAAGTTTTTTGATATTGCCTCATGTCCTTCTTTCCCAGGCTGTAAACCAAATTGTTGTCCCACATGTCCATCCATAAATGAATCAATAGCCTGAGGCATGGCTCAGTCTTCCTTTCCAAGGCTGTAACACAAATTTAGCACTATGGTGTGAACAACTGTTATATATACATCCACCCAAACGCACACCGATAGTACTCATTAAGGCAATTTAGACTTGTTTATCTAAGGACAAAAATATTTGTTGCACTAAGGTGTAGTCACGAAATCTTCTTCCCCTCCCTTTGACTAGGTCAAAAGGCCCTCAGCCCAAGTCTTTTTGTTCAATTACTATTTAAGATATTGATTCAAATTTTTTATCATTCCACAAGAGTATGAAGAAAGATGACCAATTGTTCAAGAGCGCCACTTTTACACACGTGGAAAGTGCAGTAAATGACGATTCCAACTTGACCCTTCCAAAAAAATATAATTGTGCTCTTTAAAGTTTTCACCTTCTAAATTCTACTTGTCTGCAAAAGGTGTCTGTCTGCTCATGTGACTGAAGAAAAAATCCCCTCTGTGTCAAACAGCCAAATGTCTGTAGCATCACGTCCTCCTTCTATGTGTAGATGAGCTGCTCCGTGGAAAGTGTAAGCCATTTTCTAGATACATAAGAAATATAATTGTTTTACTAAGTGATAGTGCATAATCTATGGGAGCTTCCCATAACCCCCATAAGTTGAGTTGAATTGGGATATTCTAGCTATTTCTAAATGCTCTGACTATCATTATTCTCAGTTTTGTGATCAGCCTTGCCATGTGTGAGGTGTAGAGGGCACGTGGTTATAAAGCGTGCCTTTCGTGCCTTTTGTACCTTGTGTGCGTGTTTTGTGTGCCAAGTAACATGTAAGACAAAACACTTAATTGAAAGTGTTGCGTCGTATGTTTAAAGCGTACAGAAGAAGAAGTTAATAACTCTTAAGTACAGAAATAACTAAAGTTTTACAAGAAAAATCTATGTTTAGAGAAGATACATTTTTCCTTTTTTTGCCTTTTATTCTATGTATGTAACTACTTTTTTCTTTACTCTTGTGGGGATTATTTGCTTTGAATTTTCACTAAATATTTTTAAAACGAACTTTTGGACTGAGAGATTTCTTTTGGCACACGTTACACTCTGGTGGCTACAGAAAGAATGCTTTAAATTAAAGTATACAGCAATGATAACATAAAAAAATGAAATTGTTTATTATCCTTAAGGGAGTGTAAAGAACTTCATATACACCGTAATAAAATCATCCCTTTACACTCTGTCATATTTGTTCTTTTTATATTTTGTGCTCTCCTTGTGTGCTGCATGAATTCCACCAAGACAAATTCCTCATCCACATTAGTGCACTCAGCAAATAAAGAGAATTCTCTGAAGGGAGACACTTCAACAACTTCATCCGTGGAGCGGATTGTGTAACCTGCAACTCGTCAGCCTGTGGTTAGGGGAAAAGAAAAGACGTCAAGGCAATAAATTAAATAAACCTCAGTGCAAACTGGAGAAACCTGAGATGAGAACTGACACCAGAGAGCAAAGTCAAGGAATTTAACCGCAAAATGACTTCAGCTGTGTGTGTTTATATAATGGCATTTCACCTGAACAGACATCACAATCAGGAAATACGATGAGCTGAATCAAATTTAGGATCTGAGTGGACATTCACAGCATTGTTTGGGATCAGTGACACGACTTGACACAAAGAACTTTCACGTGTTTGAAATCAACATGCTGAGGTTTATCTAAACACACGGATATCAAGCATCAGGTCTTTGTTAATGATCACTTAAAGACACTTGTGTTCAAATCCTCACTAAAGCTTTCATTTAAAAATAAATAAAATATCAAAACACATGAAGGAGCACATACCTCTGTATTCAGTCATTATATTTTTTAAATATCTTACCAAGATAACTAATCACTTTCTGTTTATGAAGTAGTAGGAGCCATTGTGCTCTACAAGAACTCTGCAGTCATTTGAAAAATGAAAAATAAAGTCTGAACAATCTGTGATTTGACTATAAAAAGGAATAAATGTGAACTTACATAATATTTATCTGAGCATAAATAACAAGAATAAAAGGCTGAGAGAAACTGCAGGGCTAGAAAGTGATGAAGTTCAACACAAGCTACAGAAACCCGAGAGGAGAACTTGACATCAGAGAGAAAATGAAAGTTAAGTGTGACAGTAGTGGTGATGTCTGTAATGGCATTTCAATACAAAACATGTCAGTACATCATAATCAGGAAATAAGATGGACTCAATAAGATTTATTTAAGTCCAAAATTAGAATGTTCAGTCTCTCAATGGAATGCCTCCGAAAAACTTTCAATGAAACTTTTTAAAAAATTTTTTTAATCACAAAATTAATGATATTAGAAATAATATAGTACATCTCCCCAAAACTGATCCTCTTAGACCCCGGTATTCCATTTTAAGCAAATTAAATTCTTTTACCAGGATAGATTTACCTGATTTATATAAAATAATTTCTCAACTTAGACCTTCCACCTGCATCCCTGAACCAATACCAATACGTTTTATCAAAGAAGTATCTGATGTTCTAACTGAGAGTGTTCTTGACATAGTAAACTCATCATTAGATATGGGGGCCTTCCCAGACTGTTTTAAGACCTCTGTTGTTAAACCCCTGCTCAAGAAAAATAATCTCGACTCCTCTGTTTGTAACAATTTTAGACCTACTTCTAACCTGCCTTTATTAAGCAAAATCCTAGAAAAGGCCGTCATTACACTGCTAAATTATCACTTGAATAAATCTGCTATTCTTGATAAGTTTCACTCGGGTTTCAGAACAAATCACAGTACAGAAACTGCACTGCCATTTATCTTTTCTCATCCTCTTAGGTGTGAGTGCCGCATTTCATACCATTGATCACAATATTTTTATAAATCGCCTTAGTCAGTGGGTGGGCATCTATGGCAGTGTCTTAAATTGGTTTGAGTCTTATTTGACAGGTAGAAAATTCTTTGTTAGTTATGGTAATTACACTTCTAAGACACTTTATACTCTTTATATAAAAGGTCCGCTGCTCTTTTTGATCTCCATGCTTCCGTTAGGTCAGATTATCTCGGGGCATAACGTGAGCTACCACAGCTATGCTGATGACACACAGCTGTATTTATCAATAGCGCCTGATGACCCCGACTCTCTTGATTCACTGACACAATGTCTTACTGGTGTTCATGAGTGGATGAGTAGTAATTTTCTCAAACTAAATAAAGAGAAATCAGAAATCTTAGTGATTGACAAAAATGGATATAATGAGGTTATTAGAAATAAACTTGATCCATTAGGCTTAAAAGTCAAGACAGAGGTAAAGAATTTAGGGGTAATTATTGACTCTGACCTAAATTTTAAATCACATGTTAATCAGATTACTAGGACGACATTTTTCCACTTAAGAAATATAACAAAGTTACATCCCTTATAACTTTGCAAGGTGCTGAAAAATTAGTTCACACTTTTGTTTTTAATTGACTCGATTACTGTAAGGCACTCCTCTCAGAACCACCCAAAAAAAAACCATCAATTGATTGCAACAAGTGCAGAATGCAGTGTGTGTGTTTTTTGAATAAACACTTTCGTAAAGATTTCAAAACAGGTAGCTATATAATTGGCCCTTGGCCAAGATTAGATGATTTATATTTATGCATTAAATAAAGCTTAGGTTGTTATTTTAAAAAATCTACACAGTTATTTGTGGCAAGTCATGTCGCAGAAAGCAGCCAGAATGACAAAGTGACAGGGCAAGTTGAAGTTCTCACCTGCTGTTGATGTTCCTTAATGAGCAGAGCTTTACCCATCTATTTTCTGAACCAACTTCTGTATGTCAGTTTTCGGTTTGCTGGTCATGTGGCATCAGAATTAAGGCAGGAGCGCATCGAAGATGGAATGTCTCTGTTGCCTAGTCCAAGAAACACTTGTATGCTCACCTGCTGTCACCCACACTGTCAACTAAACCAACTTGCATGTAACTGACGTCTGTGTTATAACCTAAGGATGTCAAAACAGAGAAAACTTCAAACCCTCCAAGATGCAGCGACAGCACCCAGAGTGCAGGTCCTTAGAGCTGTGAGGTGTCACACAAACTGCTGGGCCATATAACAGTCAGAATGTTTCAGATGAGCCCCAAATAATCTTAACAGTTGATGGAAAACATTTTCCATTTCTAGTGGACACAGGTGCTACAAAATGTGCTTTTAGAGAAGCTAATATAGAAGATGTTCCAGTGTCAGATAAGGCACTCGACTACAGATGCTTCAGACTGTCATGTTGAATGGAGGCCATTGAAAAACAGACATGCCTTCTTACTCTCCACAGGAACACAAATGAATCTGTTAGGAAGAGCCCTGCTTTGTAAATGGGGATGTATTTTAAAATTTACCTTGGATTCATTAGATGTAGGATGATGGTGGCACAGTAGTAGCCTCTGTAGCAGTGACCTCTCTGGACGTGAAATGGTGCTATCTCGTATTATTCTGTCTCTCGGCTCAATCTTCTGCATTAAATGGACATCAGAACAACTGGTGTTCATGTCTTCCATTGCCAGACACTCTTCCTGTACAGAAAGCATCCAAAATTCAGACCAATGGATGATCTGCTGGAGAAGCCACATGACCTCAGACTTTGGTGTCAACTGATAATGATGGCTGAAGAAGGGGCAAGCAGAAGCGGTGTGCAAGGATGCGAAAGCATGGAAAGTAGCTGGGAATCCATGATGGACGAGCCATGTTTTGTGCCAACAGAAATGCTGCTCAGTGGGGTAAGGCTCTTGCCGGCACCATGTGTAACCACAGAATGGTGCAAGAACTCTGTGTTAGTGTCTAGCTACTGCTCAACACTGGTGGAGTTTGTGACTGTTAGATGCAGACCTTTTTATTTACCATGGGAATTTACTAGTGTTTTAGTAGTTGGAGTTTACATTCCCCCCACCACAAACGCTAAGGAAGCACCCTGTGAGCTATACAGCGCTATCGGAGAATTGCAGATTGCTCTCCCAGATGGACTGTTTATTGTTACTGGAGATGTAAACCATGCAACTCTGAAGTCAGTGATCCCAAAATTCTATCAGTATGTGGACTTTGCAACAAGAGGAACGAACGCGCTGGATCTCGTTTACACAAACATTTCTGACACATATCGGGCGGGGGCTATTCCAACCAACACTTTGTTATGCAAATCCCAGTATACAGACCACTTGTCAAGCGATTCTGAGGCAGATGATAACTTGGCCAGCAGAAGACATCGCAGCTCTTCAAGACTGTTTTGAGCACACTGACTAGGACATGTGCAGGGAGGCTGCAACCAGCGGTGACTGCACTAACTTGGAGGAGTACATGGCTTCAGTATCTATCTAAATCAACAAGTGCTTTGATGATGTTACTGTCTCCAAGTTCATCACCACACACCCGTGGATTACTGGAGAGGTGCATGCACTACTTAGGTCCCAGGACTCCGCTTTTAAATGAAGTGATAAGGCGGCCCTGAAAACACCAAACTATCCCAGGCCATCAGAGTAGCAAAGTGCATCCGCACCCAGAGAATCCGCAGAGAATCCTCTGTAATTGGATCCTAGACTTCCTGACTTAGAGACATCAGTCAGTCAGGACTGGAAACAGCATCTCCAGCAAACACCAAACTGAGTACTGGTGCTCCACAGGGCTGTGTGCTTAGTCCACTGCTGTACACTTTACTAACTCAAGACTGTGCAGCAAAGCACAGTTCAAACCACATCATGAAGTTCGCTGACTACATGACTGTGGTGGGCCTCATCAGTAAGAATGACGAGTCAGCATAACTAGAGGAGGTACAGAGGTTAAGGGACTGGTGCAAAGCCAAAAACCTGTCTCTGAACATAGGCAAAACAAAGGAGATTGTTGTTGACTTCATAAGATCTGGAAACAACCAATCTGTACTGTATATGGATGGCTCAGGCGTAGAGATCGTCAAGAGCTTCAAATTCCTTGGTGTTCAACAGGAGGAGAACCTCACTTGGTCCCTCAACACCAGCTCCATAGCCAAGAAAGCCCAGCAGCATCTGTACTTCCTGTGACGGATGAGGAAAGTCCATCTCCCACCACCCATGCTTCCCACCTTCTACAGAGGGACTGTTGAAAGCATCTTATGCAACTGCAGCACTGTCTGGTTTGGGAATTGTGGTACAAATTAATATCTTAATTAAAGAAAAAAACCTGTCCTCTAACAGGACAAATCAGTATTCAGGCAGAAGAAAAGCTTATCCATATGTGTCATGTATTACTCTTCAGCTCATGCTTGAACAGGGAGCATTCTTCTACAGCATAATCAAAATGGTCAAATAATAAAGGTTATATAAGCAAGTGAATTTACATAACAGTGTCAATTAATGCATACATTTACTCGATGGTTCGATGGTTTACATCCATATTGTTCTATTTAAAATAAAAGTCTATTTTGATGTATTCTGGTTCTTCTTATACTCTTTGGGTTGAGTCACCACAATTGAAATGTCTGTATATGTAACAACTGTCCACACTTATTGAATACGGGTCATCTGATCTCTTAGTCATCCTTCAGTACATTTTCTTCATTATATTTTTGCCTTGTTCTTCTCTTGACCTTTATCTAGCTTCTTGATATGCCTGAACAGGTTTCTGATATGTATTAACCTTTTTATACTTCTAAGAGGGATGCTATATTTTAAATATGGAAAGCATATCAAAACACTTTATACTTAATGACTAGGTGACCACTAAGTCTAATTTTTCTTCCACATATTTTCACTGTCATAGACCGCAAGACTCTACAGAGGACAGCTGAGAAGAACATTGGAATTGCGCTTCCCTCCATCATTTACATGAACACTACATGCTGCATCCGCAAAGACACCAACATTTTGGAGGACCCGACGCACCCATGTCAATCCTCCCTTCAGAAGATGTCAGCACTACTCTCATTAATGCAAGCCACTGGCTCACGTCAAGATCACATTAAAAGTGCAAGGGTTGTACCCAAGCTTCTTCTTGATGTTAAAGTCTTCTGCCACCAGCTGGGATCCTTGGTTTGTATCTCGGCTTTCCAATTTCACAAACTGCACACTCACCACTCCATCTCTGTTGTGCTGAATTATTACTTTGTTTTGCTAACTTCTATATTACTTAGGCCCAAAAAGCCATAATAATTATTTGTCCTGTATTGCCACCAATCATTTCTGTCCATATGGCCCTAATTACCCCAGTTCCTAAAAACACTGTTAGCACTATCCAACAAACTTCTTTTCCCTTATACCATGTTCTCCAAATCTTAAAGGTTTGTACTCTACCATGCATCTAATTTAGCACATTTAAAACTTAAAACCCAGTATCATAAAATTGTTGTCCTAATGTTGCTATCTAATCCTAATAAAAAGTTCCTAATACATTAACATTCACATCTGTTCCATCCTTCTGTATCAATAAGAGTTACACAATAAAATTCACATTCTTCATGAAAAACAATAGTCAAATGGTGCATTTTACTTGTGTCCAGAGATTTCTAGTTTAAACTTTCTCTTATATCAATAGATTTAGACATTTTCTCCTTGAGTTTCTCTGTTCCCTAATCACTTGACTAACCCTGACCATTCTTCATAGTTAACGAATTTCCCTTTATGTTAAACTGTATTATTCATTTTGTTATTAAAATCAGTAACCAAGAAAGCTTAAAATTGGACTGACATGTAACTGGTAATGCTGCAAGTGCTAATAATCAAATGTTAAATTTTGATTAGCAGTCTAGATTACATACCAACATTAATCTTTAATTTTTTTTCCCACCCAGTATCAATAGATTCAGATGTACTAGAAACATCTATCTAAAAATATTTACTCTTTACTTTAAGTGCTGACCATGTTATGCTAATCACATTTTCTAAACTTGTTCAATTATACTACTCCAATTGCTACACAGGTTATTAAACAATTTAGATAATAATTGTGCAGTATTTCCATTAATAAAATATTTACAAATATTCAATAAATACATATTCCTTATGAAAAGGAGTTCATTTGCCTTGCAGTGCTTGCAGATAGTTAGTCTTTCCTCCTATACCATCCATAACTCCATGGTTCAAATCTTCCTTTAAAGACATTGCTGCAGGAAAACAGATTAGGTTGTGGTTCCAACTCCTAGGCCAAGATGAATTCAAGTACAGTAATCCCTCGCTATATCGCGCTTCGACTTTCGCGGCTTCACTCTATCGCGGATTTTATATGTAAACATATTTAAATATATATCGCAGATTTTTTGCTGGTTCGCGGATTTCTGCAGACAATGGGTCTTTTAATTTCTGGTACATGCTTCCTCAGTTGGTTTGCCCAGTTGATTTCATACAAGGGACGCTATTGGCAGATGGCTGAGAAGCTACCCAACCAGAGCGTGTATTACGTATTAAATAAAACTCTTCAAATATATTATGAGCAGGGGGGCTGTTCGCACCCCTAGACGATACGGACGCTCCTCTAAAAAATGCTGAAAGACTACCTTTATATTGCTCCCTTCCTTGCAGCTGCTTTGTCCGGCGGTGCTTTGCATACTTAAAATCCAAACAGCCCTATTGATTTTTGTTTGCTCGATCAAGGAGGGATTACTGTACTTGGTCAACAACTGTCATAAAATTGCAAACGAGTGGACAAATTGTAAGACGTATCAAGCACAGTTAAAGTGAGCTCTGGCAAAGAACATAGAACCCTGCACAGTAAAAGTGTGAATCAGGTCTTGGGGTCCAATACCCCAAAAGAAAGGATATCAATATCTGGAAATCTTCATCTAATGAATGAGGCTCTGGTCTGGATGCCATGCAGACTGCCCTCTATGATTCTGGACCCACAGTGATCTTTTGGCATCAATGGTCACCTGCACAGTTGAGTTGTTGGTAGCAGGAACCCATGATCCCTGGGTCTAAACTTTGAGTACGTTGAGTATTGAGTATTGATCGATGGCCTGGTCCATGGCTTGATCCCCTCTGTGGTATGGCTTGTTTCTCCTTAGGAGTCAGATGATTTGTTTGTCTGCAGTATGCAGTGAAACAGAGATTTTGAATATTTCCTGAAAGGCTTTGTAGGCTACTTGGATTTTTTTTATTGGTCATTTTTATTTAAAGTAAATATTTTTGCTGTTTGGAATAATAAGAGCGAAGTAAATTCTTTGCTTAAAACTTGTATTTGTAGTGCTTTAATTTTTTATAAAACAAAAAAAAAATCAAAATACTACTACTACTACTACTACTACTAATAATAATAATCCAACTGAGTTAGCACAGAAGACACAAACACAGCAAAACTGAACTAAATAATTAACGCAATAACATGACCATAACACCAACCTTTGATTGCACTGCTAAAGAGTAATTTTATTTAAATTCAAAATATAAAGTCTTTGAAATAACCTTACATTAATTTTCTTTAAAACTTGGTAAATGTAATTCTCCATTGTTCTATTTATGATTTGACCGATGACACAGCTCACATTCACTCCTGACTCCCTAAAAAGTTCCTCATATTTGTTTAAAGACCCTCAGATTCCTCATATTAACTGGATGGTGAGACTGCAGTCTTGGCATTAGCTGGAAAGAGGAATCACAGTCCATGTATATCAGTGATTATTATGTTTCTGTTGCATGAATTTTTGTGATGATATTAGACTAGTCAGTGTACCTGAGGAACTTAAATTTAAATATTTATGGTTTATGGGGCTGATTTGGCAAGATTACAGTTTTGCTTTCATTGTTAGGAAAGGCTAGCAGTTAGGCTGAGAGATCGAGTGCAGAACCTCTTTGATGAGTAGCGTATAGCAATGTACAACCTGAAATAAATGAGATATGGACTTACCAGCTCAAATCTATGAATGTGATATTTCTCTATTATTGCACCTCGATTGGTGTCACCGCCCCATTCCAACTTTAAGGTGGGGGAAATTGAAACAATGCACTTGTGGAAAAGGTCGTCTTGCAGTATTCCAGTATTTTCTGGGACCACCTCTTTCAACCCACTACTGTTTTGCAGCTACGGTGTACCAATAAGCCTCAGAATATGAAGTTCTCAGATATTTTCTCCTTCCTGCACAAGGGTCCCAGCAAAAGACCATTGGAAGGCTCTGCAATTTGTAGTGTGGGCCATCCCAAATGAGCTCTTCTGCATTAACACGTGACAAGAAGGCAGTTGAGGGCATCACCTCGCATCCCAGAATTCCTCAAGAAAGTTGTGAACATAGTAGCTGTGTTCAGCCTGATATTGTCCTGCTGTAGGGTCTGATGTCATGGAGGTGTGAGCAGAGGGCCTGATAAATGTTGCCTTGCTCTACGGGGAGTAGCATGTAGGCTGTCCCTTAATATCCTGTTACTGACACAGCTATTGTATCTGCTGGCACTTACAGCAGAATTATGGTAGCAGATCTGATGCTCAATGTGTCAGTGCTACTATGGACTGGTCACTCAAGGATAACCAGTTCTTGGATGGTCATCTGTCTTGATGGTCTGCTTTAACCTTCCCTAAAGTGAGGACACAGTGTTTCACCTTAATCCATGGCGTCATTGATCCATAGTGTTATTCCAGCTGCATGCCACTGGCCCCCTCTCTGACTTCTGGTTACATTCAAGACATTCTGTCAAAGTGACTAAGTGAGGCCTTTGTCTGGCTGTGACCTAAAATTTGAATTCAGACCTTTGTAAAGGAGATCTGCTCCAGCAGTGTGCTGTGTGAACCGATGTGAAGTACACCGGCTATACTTTCTCAATGCAGGAAATACTGGATTGTCTTCTCTCCATCGATATACTATAGGAGCAGACGGCATTCACTTGTCAGCATGAGGGGCTGATGGGTAACCTGATGACTTGTGGATGAAAACTCTTTGTGAATTGACGGGTGTGACTACTTCTTGTCAAGTGAACACCCAGATTTGATTTTTAACAACAACAACATTTATTTCTATAGCACATTTATTCAAACAAATTTTGTAGCTCAAAGTGCTTTACCAGATGAAAAAAGAAAAGTTTATATGAAACAAAAATAAGATTAGCAATACTTAGTAACAAAGAGTAAAGTGAGGTCAGACAGCCTGGGGAACAAATAAAACAAACAAACAAACAAACAAACAAAAAAAAAAAAACTCCAGATGTGCCAGAGGAAAAAAAAAATCAAAATCTTCAGGGGTTCTAAGGCCACAAGACCACCCAGCCCCCAGTGGTCATTCTACCTAACATAAATGTGTAATGACCGCCTTTTCTAGAGTTGTACCTGAAAAAACGCAGGTTAGAAACTGGTGTAAAGTTATCAAAAGCAGAGGAGTCGAGATTATTGTTCTTGAGTAGGGGTTAAACAACAGCAGTCTTAAGACAGTCTGGGAAGACCCCCGTGTCTAATGATGAGTTTACTATGTCAAGAATACTACAATTAGCCCATCGGATACTTCTTTGAAAAAACTTGTTGGTATTGGGTCAAGGATACAGATGGAGGGTTCAAGTTGAGGAATTATTCTATATACTGTAGATCAGGTAAACCTATCCTGGTGAAAGAATTTAATTCATTTAAAATGGAATACTGGGATTTAATAGGATCAGTAATGGGGAGATGTACTATGTTGTTTTTAATATCATTAATTTTGTGTTTAAAAAATATAGCAAAAACCTCACAAGTTTCACTGGTAGTGTGTTGGAGGCATTCAATTGAGTAACCCAGGTTTAGCAAACAATCAATAGTAGAGAATAAAACTGTTGGATTACCAGCATTGTTATTAATAATTTTAGAGAAGTAGCACCACCTCTCCAGACGGACAATGTTGTTATATTGCATTATTTTAGCCTTCAGTATTTCATTGTGAACTATCAATTTAGTTTTTCTCCATTAATGCTCATCTCTCCAGCATGTTTTATTTAAATCAGACACTCTTTAAGTCTTCCATGGTGTAACAGTGCTGGAGGATTTTTTACTGTCTTTTCAGGAGTGACTATGCCAGTGGCAGCTCTCACTTTAGCATTAAAATTTTCACCCTTACTATATAAATTATTATCATTACTTTAGTTACCATTACAAATATACTGGTTGTTTAGATTGTTAGCAAACTTTGAAGCTGCAGATGTAACAAAATAGCATTTTTTAACAATACGCTTCTCAGTATTTCCACATTAAATAATATGAATGAATGGTTAGATAAACCGATATCCATGATCTGCCTCAAATCAACTTTTAATCCTTAAGTAATCACTAAATCCAACTTATGACCCCCTTGTGTGTTGGCTGCCTAACATGCTGTCTCTGGTAAAAAGATT
The DNA here is from genome assembly GCF_900747795.2 of Erpetoichthys calabaricus. NCBI lineage: Eukaryota > Metazoa > Chordata > Cladistia > Polypteriformes > Polypteridae > Erpetoichthys > Erpetoichthys calabaricus. The sequence goes on along the minus strand of NW_026261588.1, from coordinate 974,337 downwards.
GTAGGAGGTTCATGAATTCTTTTGCTTTCGGGTCACACTGTTTATCAATATGAAAATTAAAGTCATCAATAATTTGTAACCCGTCATAGTTAGTTATTATAATTGATACTAAATCTGACAATTCCTCAATGAAAGACGCAATTTTATTTATTATATTATATTTATAAATGGATAAAACTATATTCAGAGAAATTCCTTGAATAACAACGAAAGATACTTAAAAGATGCAAATATACCAAAGACATCTTTACACTTTAAAATTAGGGTTAGGGCGAACCAAATAAGTAAAGTTGTAATTCAGAGGTTCTGATTTAATTAAAACAGCCACACCGTTCACCTACTGTAAGAAAGTCAATTTTCCTATGACTAATAAGATCGTTGATGTGAAAAGTCTTGTTGGTTAATGCTCTAACATTTAATAAGTGCATATTTAACGTCTTGGAAGAATGGTAATTAAATTATTCGTGTTAATGCCTCTTTACATACGTTTTTTTTATTTAATCTATAATCCATAGTTACAGTTTTAATACAGTTCACATCTAGAGGTTATCATATTCTAGCAAGCAATTGTGGAAAGATTTTGGATTAGAATTACATAGTCAGGAGAGACAAATTACCTTCGAGATGTTTTTGGAGAGAATCCGGGTGCTGAATCTATTAGGATGCTGACCATCTCTCCTGAAGAAACATGGCCTCTCCCAGAAGAGATTCCAGTTGTCCACAAACCTGATGTTTTGTCCATCATAGAAGCCTTTCAACCAGGTGTTTAATATCAGCAGATCACTGTAGTATTCATCCGATCTTCTAGCCAGAGGTAATGGACCTGAAATGAAGATTCTCTCACCAAGGGTCCTCTCGTTCGTGGCATTAATAAGTGCTGTGAAACCCTCTTTAAGAACCTCCAACTGTTGGTATCGCACATCGTTTACTCCCACATGTATTACGATGGATCCCTCTGCCCTTTCCTTGTACCTCTCAACGACTGTCGGCTCTCTTCTTGTAATATCTCATACATAAATACCAGGAAAGCAAGAAGCAAAAGATCTTTGTTTAGGGCAAGAACAACTAAGGTTTCGTACAGTTGAATCTCCAATAATAAATACATCAAGCGGGGCTGCCGACAACCTGGGGGAGTGGAGAGGGTTGAAACAGCTCTGGATGGAGATGCTTGCCTGAGCCAATGGAGGTGATCTAGCCTTCTGGCTAGAATAGGCTGATTCCCTCATTGTCATCATCATCGCTTCGAAAGGGCGTGGGAGTTAGCCCTGAAGTGGCAGGATGTGGAGTTGAACTTACTGAATTGGGATGAGCTCTGATGATTTCAGCTGCAGAAGAGGATTCTTTCAGCAGGCGAGCCTTCAGTTCAATCACATGTGTCCGTCTATTAAGGAGTTGCTGAATCTGGTTCTGAAGGGCCTGGAGTTCTTCAGCAATGTGCAGCATCTCACCGTTTGCCATTGTCCACTTCATCTGGCCATTAAACTGCTGATTTAGGGTCTCAAGGGTGAAGACCCCCAGACTGAAGTCCTCTTTTATCTCAGAGCTCTCAGCCTTCTAAATTCTAGTAGCTGCAGGAGTCCTGCGGAGTTTTGAATTATTATTGTGTGCTCCTCGTTATTATTGTTCAAGAATTGTTATTCTGATTTGTAGAAGTCTTATGGTGTGTTTGCTGATTACCACAATGGCTGTCACGTGTGGTCTCTTTTATTATTTTCTTCTCTCTATTTAACAATGTCCTACGTGTCACACATTCCTGCTGCTCACAAATTTCACTCTGGGATAATAAAAGTCTTCTGCCGTCCTGAAGAGTAAAAGCCACACATGCAAAAAGAGAACATGGAAATTCAACACCGGCAGTGACCGGGCGAAGGACCGGAACAAGAACACTAAATCAAAAGGGCAGAAGTGCAGACCACCACATCATAATACCTCCTGAATAAACACACAAGGGGGTCTGAAATGAGGGGGCAACTCTTAAAGTGGAACAAGTAAAGCATCAGCTGAGCAGAGCAGAAATAAAGGAGCTGAGAGTCCGTCAGGAATCATCTTATACAGTGCATACCATAATACCTTAAAACACAATTTATGGGTCATGTTTACTGGTGTACTCATAACTCACATGAACAAATAAATAAAAGCATATTTTCATGAAATGAATCTTTTAGTTAGCATAAAGTATTGTGTTTTTCTCAATTTTTTTAGTAGTTCACATCACCACAGAGGACCATTTTGTCTTCTCAGGTTCACATAAAGGGATGAAGCAGACATGGAGTGGACAATCCACAGCCCAAACCTCCACCAAAGCACTGGGTGCTCGTCCATCACAGGCCACGGGGAGAACACGAGAACTGCAGACATTTATCAGGCTGCTTTGGAACGGAGAGGCCACCGTGAAGGCTCTGCATGGACACATTGAATGGGCAGTCGCTCAGCGCTGGCTTTACGTCTTCATGGATTATTGATGTGTTTTATTGTGTGCCGTGGATTGTTATCTTGTAGGAGTTGAACTTGAACCCTGGTTCAAGGGGCTTATAGCATGTGATGCAGTTGAACTGTTTAAAGGAACTCAGCTTCATGATTTGCTGGGTCTGTGCTGAGTTTCATATTCTGCTGAGCTTATGCTTAAAGGCTGAAGGTGTTATTTTGATATTCGCTATGATAAAGAAAAAATCAAGCTGGTATAAGAAGTAAAAGTCATCTTTAAAGTGTGCTGCTTGCTCTCCTGTTCTGCTCAGGCTAAGTTTGCTGTTGACAGACCCGCCTGAACAGAAGGAAACATAAAGTCACCCAAAGGACTGAGAACGACATGGACGTGCCTGTCATGTGCGGAGTGAACTTTTAAAAACACCTAAACAGTCACAGACTCCTGAGTTAACAGGACGGTCAATCAGCCGAGTGGGCCGCATGACCATCTAAGGTCTCGATGTTTTGTGACGTCCTGTTAGCAACTGGATAAACCAATCAGGGTAAAGGATTTCTGATTATCTAATGAACTCCTTGGCATTGTGATCTAATCAATGAAGAGTATAAACAGAGTGAGACAGGCGCCTCTCCTTTGTAACACTCGCTAATAAGGTGCTTGTGCTCCTACTGAGAGACGGAGATAATAAAGAAGACTGACTGACGCTTTTCTCCTGCCTGCGTTTTATTGACTAAATGGGACAGCCAGTCTGGGGTGCTGATAAATTTCTTAAACAATAAATCACAATAGTTCTTATTATTTACTGATAATGAGAATGTAATAGGGTGGCACGGTGGCAACTGCTGCTTTGCAGTTAGGAGACCTGGGTTCGCCCCCCTCCGTGGAGTTTGCATGTTCTCCCCATGTCTGTGTGGGTTATCTCCAGGTGCTCCAGGTTTCCTCCCACAGTCCAAAGGTGATTCTAAATTGTCCCTAGTGTGTGCTTGGTGTGTGGGTCTGTGTGCCCTGCGGTGGGCTGGCGCCCTGCCCGGGGTTTGTTTCCTGCCTTGTGCCCTGTGTTGGCTGGGATTGGCTCTAGCAGACCCCTGTGACCCTGTAGTGAGGATACAGCAGGTTGGATGATGGATGGATGGATGGATGGATGGATGGATGGATGGATGGATGGATGGATGGATGGAGAATGTAATAAAAGAGAATCTCACATCCACCCTTGTGGAATCACTAAAAACTGCCAAAGAGACAATGTCAACCACATTAATGAAATAAAGAAGAAAATGTCTGCAATAGTGACATGGTGGCGCAGTGGTAGCGCTGCTGCCTCGCAGTTAGGAGACACGGGTTCACTTCCCGGGTCCTCCCTGCATGGAGTTTGCATGTTCTCCCTGTGTCTGCATTGGTTTCCTCCCACAGTCCAAAGACATGCAGGTTAGGTGTATTGGCAATTCTAAATTGGCTCTAGTGTGTGCTTGGTGTTTGTGTGTGTCCTGCGGTGGGTTGGCATCCTGCCCGGGATTGGCTAGGATTGGTTCCAGCAGACCCCTGTGTTTGGATTCAGCGGGTTGGAAAATGGATGGATGGATGTCTGCATGAATAATTTGTGCTAAATTTGTACACAAATACTTTACTGTAGCAACCCTACTAGACAAAGAGCAGTGAGGGTTATAAAGATGGTTTTAAAAAGAAGTAAGAACTTCCATCCATCCATTATCCAACCCGCTATATTCTAACTATAGGGTCACAGGGGTCTGATTGAGCCAATCCCAGGCAATACAGGGCACAAGGCAGGAAACAAACTCCGGGCAGGGCGCCAGCCCACCACAGGGCACACACCAAGCACAATTTACAATAGCCAGTGCACCTAACCTGCATGTCTTTGGACTGTGGGAGGAAACCCATGCAGACACGGGGAGAACATGCAAAGGGTGAACCCGGGTCTCCTAACTGCGAGGCAGCAGCACTACCCGCTACGCCACCATGCAGCCCCAAAATAAGAACTTTTTAACAGTTATTTAAAATATTATTAAACAATGATGGCAGACAGAGAGTTATTCAGATCCAACTGTAATTCCTTTATTAAAGGTTTAAATTTCTCTGTTTTGACAGAATTGAGCACAATGCTGTTCTCTGAAGTATTAATTGTGTTCTGTATGAGGTGAGCAGCTGCGACTAATGAGACTTTACAAATATTAACAAACGTCAGTCTAAAGCAGCAAATCACACGTTTAATTGTGGACATCAAACCTCATTTGACCTTCTCAGTCGTCCATTTCAGTTCCTCACAGTCACCTCAGTGTCATTTAGTGAGCCAGCAGTGTGAGGAGTGAAGGCCGACTGCTCCGTCTGCACTCGTCTGTCATCTGCTGCCTTAGTGAGGAGGAGTGCGGATTAAAGTGCGGATAATAGCTTAACAATTAAAATGAAAACTAAAATAATAAAGGAACAAGTATCTTATAGGATTTGATTCTTAAACAAATCGCCCCCTGCCTGACCAAAGCTGAACAGAATGTCGGCCATCGCCTGAGCTCTGTTGTGGACAAACTGTAACTGCAGATATTAAAAGATATTTACATTTCTACATTTTTGGTAAAATTCAAGACATGACTTAACAGTTTATAAACAGATAATGAGTTCCGGCCCAAAGTAATGCAAAGTACAATAATCATTTTTCTACATAAAATAAATAACATCAGCAAAAACTCTGAACAAATTAAATCAACTGACAGGAGTCTCCTATGTTTAAAATGCTTTTTATTTAAGATTGTAATAATGAGAAGTTTTATGTTTACACTTTACCCAAATACAATACAATGATGGCAAAACCAAACATTAACAGTAATATGGTGAGTATAAACAGATGTTATTGTTAATAAACATGATCAGGAATATTGTACTGCTAATTTGAAAAATGAGGAAAGGCATCATGCACAAAAACATCAAAATAACTAAACACAGAAAATTATTTTTACAATGTTTATTTGAGGTTTTAACATTTACTGTAAATTGACCAGTGAAGAAGCTGGGCTAAATATTTTAAACGTCAGGATAATTTTAAGTGCCTTTTGGAACCAGGAGTAAAAAAAAGCATAAAGAATCGGATTAACTCCAAAGCTGACTTCACTTAGCAACACAAAGACATTGTGCAGGAAACGTATGATATCTTTACTAAAATCAGTTGTCACAGTGAAAATATTAATAGGCAACCAGAAGATAATAAAAGCCCCCACGACTACTCCTAATGTTTTTGCGGCTTTTCTTTCAGACGGTTTTGATATTTTTCTGTCACTCGACTCCACAGTTTGCCTCTTTTCTATCATACAGTTGATGGCTCTTGAATGGCTTCTTGCAACTACAAATATTCTGATATAAAAACCAATCATCAGTGAATAAGGGATAATAGCAGTAATGAATAAACAAAACGTGATTATTTCATAATAAGTGTATACTATACAAGATCCTTCACAGTCCTCTGTTACAATATCACTAAAACCTAAAAGTATGACTGCAATTAAAAGTGCAAACAGCCACATTACAGCAATGCTGATGGTTGCAACAGTCAAAGTTATTTTTGAGCTGTAAAAGAAAGGATGGCAGACAGCAATGTAGCGATCAATGGATATTAAAACAACATTATATACAACAACTACACTAAGGAAATGTGCAAGTCCACAATACAAATAACAATAAAGATGTCCAAAGTACCAGCAAGTCTCAATCAGGGTAACCAGACTAAAGGGCATCACAAAGAAACCTGTTAAGAAATCGGCCGCTGCGAGTGAAAGGATCAGAAGATTAGTCGGCGTGTGCAGCTGAACAAAATGAGAAATAGAAATCATGACAAGAAGATTTCCAAAGACTGTCGAGAAAAACAAAAGACACGAGAAAATATACAAAGGTCCATAAACTTCTGTTTCAAAAATCAGTCTATAACAAGATGCATTACTGTAAGGAAAGCAAAGACCAATTTTGAGTCCATTCAAGTCCATGTCTGTCACTGGAGTGCTGCCATCGTGAGAAGAGCCGTCCTGCCTGCACACTGAGATGTTTATACACTGAGGCCCTGCGACTGCCATATTCTCTCGGCTGACGTAATTCACATGAGGCGTCTCTCTGCTGTGTTTGCTACACAAATTCTCTCAGGATGTTTTTTTGTTCATTTCAGTTGCTACTCACTAATGAGTTCATCAAATCACAGATGACTTCATTATTTTTGTTTGTCAGGAGCCCCTCAGGGCTGCAGTGGTCAGTCCTCACAGCTCCAGACACTTGGATTTGAGCTCTGGTCCAGCTGCTTTATGTCTGCAGTTTGCTTCTTCTCCCTGTATCTGCTGAATTTTTGTCCATGTGCACATAACAGCGAGCAGCATATTAAATCAGTGGGTTAAAATGAGCTGAGGTTGTGCCCAGTGGTGGTCTGACACTCCATCCTGCACCCAGTGCTGCTCAGAACCCCTCTGACACTTGTGAGCTGAACCTGCATGGAGTGTGCTGGAGCACCCTGTGCTTATGAGAGGCCCACACGTTCCAGCAGAATAAACACACACACACACACACATATATAGTGGTCAGGTGAATGATAGACGACAAAGGTCCTGAGATATCTTGGGGTGCCAGCTGGGTTGGCCTGTTAATTTCTGACATGTAAATAAATAAAACAACCAAATGATGACGCAGCTTCCAAACAAAAACAAAAAGAATAGTGTCCTCAGCTCTGCTATTAAAGGGTCTGTGCACTAGCACTCTGTACTCTTTCCTAACCCAGTTCCAAATGAGATGACAGCCTGTTGGACCACCTGGCTTTTGTGGTCTTGGACTGGAAGGTGCAGAGTCAGCCGCACTCTCTGGGCACCTACTCAATGCTGAGTGGGAGAAAAAGAGACAACACCATTAGCCACAGCACCAGCTCTCAGCCCGGTGGGGTGTTGCTTACCTTTGATGAACCAGGAAAGAGGCCTTTGGGCACACATGCATGAGTATACAATATATATATATATATAAATATATATATATATATATATATATATATATATATATATATATAGAAAGAGAGAGAGAGAGATAAATAGTTGTGTGTTTAAGTGGAGTATGAAGCTGTTTGAGCCTAACATGAAATTTCAAACTGTATTCTATACTTTGCTCTCTGTGAGTCAGACATTTGGTTGATTGTTTTTGTCTGGTTTTACTGGGCATTTTTTTTTTTCCATTGTGGCGGGCGGCCATGGCCCTTATCTAGCCAGGGTACCTCTATACTGGAAGGACCGGGGACAGAACATATTCGGAGTATTACCTCCCCTGGAGCAATAGATGGCAGCACATGGGGTTGCAGCAGTGCCTCGGACTCCCACAGGGTTCCTTGACAGATGGAGTTTGGTGTAGCACTGTTGGGTTTTGTAGGTGCTGCCAGGGGGTGCTGCAGATACTGTGGAGCCCTGTGTGGCAGCACTTCCACCACACCCGGGTGCCCTATAAAAGGAATCCTGACAACACTACTCAAGGAGCCAGAGTCAGGAGGATGTGGACGAAGCTTGCCAGAAGGAGTTGAGGCAGAGAGAGGGAAAGGGAGAGAAGAGCAGTGTGCTCAGTGTACTGTGCTTGCTACTATGGGGAGTGAGACAAAACATGTCCCATAACCAAATAAACAAGTGTTGTGCTGGACTTGTGCCTCTGTGTCTGTTCTTGTCTGGTGTTTGGGGAGCTGTACATCCCCAGGTTTCCACAAGTGGCATCCCAGATGGGACTTCCTGGCCATCTGTTGGCAGGAGAACTGCTTTAACTCTTTTAGGGCTAATTTTTTTTTTTTCTTTTCTCCCAGGGCTGAATATTTTTCCAGAAAATAACTTTTTTAAAAAAAGAACACAAAACAATTGTTTAACAAATCAAATCAACAAAAAATATTTATTTCTGACAAATATAACTGTTTTGCAATCTGTATGAGCCTGCATGCTATATAATGTAACATATTATTATTGCACATACTGTACATGCTACAAGGCAAAGTCCTGCAAAGTATGGTATCGCTCAAAGCAGCCAATTGCATGCATTGCCACGTTGCACTGCTTACAATACGTGTTGCACTGGTGCCTCTTTTTGAATTGTCTATTGCTGCACACAACACAGTCAGGCTTATACTTTTTATCCTCATATGTGGCAGGAAAGTGGCGCTCAGTCAGCCTGTCTGGCACTGCTCTTTGTGCTGGCCTTTCTCGCTTTGCAAAAGGCACTCCGACATATTCTTCCAGCAAGCTGTCAACCACCTTCTTGCGGAAATCTGCCGCAGTCATAGTGCTGTCACTGTTTGCCTGCTTGAATAATAGAAATCCGTTTGTGAGTGCAATCTCACACAGGCGATGGTACACAGTGTGGTACCACTTGGTGGACTTATGGCCGTAAGCATATGTCCCCAGCATCTGATCCAGTCGATCTACTCCAGCCATTTTACAATTATACTCTTCAAGCGCAACAGGCTTGTCCAGCTTCCTACCTGCTGGGTTTCCCTTTGAACGAATTTGTTTTTCACATAAATTGTTAGTGTGAACTGTACTAAGGCAAGTGACCCGTTTGACATCATGCCATGCCAATGCCACCAAGTTATCCGCCCGCATGAAAACAGGATTGTCCCCTCTTTTCAACTTCAGCCTGTCTGGCTTCAGCTGTAAAGGCATGTGTCTCCTATTCACCCTGACTGTGCCACAAGCTCCTATTCCCCTGCTCTGTAGCTCCATGAACAACTCTGGAGATGTATAGAAATTGTCCATGTAAACAACATGTCCCAAATGTTCATAGCCCTGAAGCAGCTCCAGCACAACCTGAGTTGTCAAAGGACAGTTCTCTCTCTGAAAAGAATGCTTTCCTGTGTAAGTAATTACTTTCAGGCAGAAGCCAGTGTTTGCTTCTGCCAGTACAAAGTCCTTTATGCCATACTTGGTGGGCTTGTCTGGCATATATTGTCTGAAAAAAAGCCGTCCCTTATATTTTACCATGGATTCATCCACAGACAAATCACGGCCAGGCTGATAAAATTGTTTATATGTCGGCTCCACAATGTCAAGCAGGGGCTGAACTTTGTACATCGGATTATAGCCTGGCTCACCCCTTGGAATTTGCTCCTTGTTATCACAAAAGTGAATGAAGCTTTGCAGCATCACGTACCGATCACGCGGCATAACCTGTCCAAAGCCACCCGGTGACAAAGCACGTTTGGACCAATGCTCCCTGAAATTATATCGCCAGTCCAGTCCCATCTCAATCTGCAATGCCACAAAGCCCTTCACCTCGTCTTTTGTTGTGGGTTTCCACTTTGAAAAACGAGACCGCGGAGCGAGCGCATCCCGCGATTCAAAAAATTGTTCAGCATACCTGTTTGTCTCTTCAGATATCAGCTGAAAAACTGCCTCAGGAAAAAACAGTTTGAAATAGTCCAGCGGCTTGTAATCCGTTGTGTCCAGCAGCAAGCCGTGCCTTCTTGTAAAGTCAGTTAGCCAAATCGGCTCTCATGGATCAATTTCTGGGTATTCCTCCCATGCGAACCTTGCCGTAGGTGTACTGGCAGCGCGAATGCGCTCAGCTGCCAGCTGAGCAGCTGGGGTGGCATCGGCTGGTCTCCGTTCGGCTGATGCCGGCTCCTCAATCTCTTCCTCAATCTCTTGATCGCTGTCTATGAAATCCGACTCTGAGAAATCAGAGTCGGGCTCCGCGATTATGCGCAAAATGTCTTCTGCCGAGTATTTTCTTTTCTCGACTCGCTTCGCTCCCTCGTGAGATGTTGATGCCATCTTGTCTTTGTTAGTGTTTGTTTACATTTCGCAACTCACGCACACTTAAGGATCATTTGCTGAGTCAACAAGTCTAGCATTCCTCCAAGCACAGAGGGAATGCCTGTGACGCGACAGTGTGTTTTGTCGCCATTAACAGCTGATTGTCGCCCTCTATCCCTGGATGTCGACTTTTGTCGACATGCGCCCTCAACCCCTCCTGTCGACAAAAGTCGACATCCGCCCTAAAAGAGTTAAAAAATTTTTTGTGAGCCAACACAACAACACACAACACTTGCAGAAGAGGCACTGTGACACATGGCCCTGCTCATGATGGGATGAAGAAGTGCCAGGCCAGAAGCAAGGGTAGCGTCGAAACAGGCGAACACCACCTGCGGCAAAGCCAGGGGTGACAAAGTTTGCCAAAGAGGAAGCGGGCCGAGCTACATGTCCAGGTAGGAGGTAAGTGCCAGCTGTAAGGTCACAAAGTCCTGTGAGTGTTTTACATCCTTTGCCAGCACTTACCTCCTAGAAAATGGGAAGCTGGACGTCCTTTGGCCACCTCTGTGCAATCCCAAGAAAATGGCAGTGTGAGCTCAGAGCATCCAAGCACTGAAGACCACACTATTTGCAAGGGAGGAGAATATGACTTAACCTCTGGACCTGGGAAGGACCCAGAGCAGTAACTGCCCCTATGGACCGCTGCCCGAATTAGTGCTAACTAATATGCTTTTCAATTTAGAAGACATTTTCTGTATAACAACAAAAACAACATTTTTATTTCAATGCCACATTTTCATTCTAGGAATGTAGCTGAGAGTGCTTCACACAAAAAAGAGTTACAAGAAAAAAACAAAATAGCAAGTCAAAAATGGACAGTTATATTTAACTAAACAAATATATAAAAAATAATTAATAAAGAATCAATATGTACTTACACAACACAGACATACAAGTAGTAGAATCCTAATTTGAAGATAAGTTTTCTATGTCCATTAAGATAAATCTGACCCTGATGGCCAGGGAAGACGGAAAAAACAAAAAAATTCCTTTGGACTATTTACTTTCAGTCCATCATTAAAAGCGGCAGCACAGGACTTGGATCAGGTGGTGGTGGTAGAGAAACAGAGAAACCGGAAAATTAAACAGAGAAAAGTGGGGATTGATAATGATAGCGCCATGCCGGGGGTTTATTCCTGCCTTGCACCCTGTGTTGGCTGGGATTGTCTCCAGCAGACCCCCGTGACCCTGTGTTAGGATATAGCAGGTTGGATAATGGATGGATGGATAATAATCTATCACAAATAGAACAGAAGAAAAGGCCAAATTGAAAAAGTGAGTTTTTAATATATATTTTTTTAAATTCATCAATGGTCTGTCTGTCTGTACCCATTTTACACACATGGCCAAACTACCTCAGCCTTCACTGCTGGATTTATTCATCGATAGTTGGTTGCTATTGACATCTTGCCCGAATTGTTTTGCTGGTGATGCGATCGCAAAGTGAGACTCCCAGGATCTGTCACAGACAGATTTGTTTATATCCAGTTTGAGCAAGGTCCATGTTTCTGATCCATAAAGGAGGATTGGCAAGACCAGTGTCCTGAAGAGGCAAATTTTGGTCTTCATGGAGATGTTAGTTCTTTTCCATTGGCACCATTTCAGGGAGGCGAATGCCGCAGCCGACTGTCTGATTCTGCTGTGAATCTTTCCTGTGGATGCCCTAGCTCTGTACCTGCTTGATCTCGACACTCTTGAGGTGGACAATGGCCTGTGATCCATCTGTTGTCAGCACCTTAGTCTTGTCCATATTGATTTTCAAGCCATATGACTGGGCAATGCGGGCAACTTCGTAGAGGATGTCCGTGGCCTCAGCATTATTGCCTGCAAGGCCATTAGGTTAGTCATGAAGTGGTCCTCATCATACTGCACTTCACATATCTCCTGGAATGCTTTTATTCATGATGTCATTGATTACGATGTTGAAAAGCAGTGGAGAGGTTACATCCCCTTGGCAGACTACAGTCTGAATGGAAAACTCCTCAGATACTTCATTTTGGATACACACCTGGCTGGTTGAACCATTGTACGCTGTTTGGAGGATTGTGATGACTTTCAAGAGCATGCATTCAATCTCCAATGATCTCCACAGAGCAGGCCAATGAACGCTATCAAAAGCTGTTGTGAAGTTTGTGAATACAATTACAGTTCGTTGTCTTCAATGGATTCTTTCCTGCATTAGTTGATGAATGGCAAAGATTTAATCACAGCATTCTCATCCTGGTCTGAATCCTGCCTGTTCTTCTCAGCTAGTCTGTTCTCAAAGTTTTTTGCAACCTTGACTGGACAATCTTCATGAAAGGAGGGTGGGAGCAGGGGTTTGGTATATTCAGGGATGATTTATGAAATCCGCTTTTCTTCTTCATCTCCATCCTCCAATAAGGACAGTGATGCAAAAAGATTGTATAAGGGGATTTGAAACTCCTGTTTATGGGTAGTATCCGTCAGCTGCTTCCAAATGAACTTGGCTGGTACGATTTTTGTCCATAGCATCCGTTTCATTTGTCGTAATCTGAGTTTCACCTTGGATGGACGAGGTAGTGATCGGTTCCATAGTTGGGTCTCCTGATGGCATGGAAATCCATGAATGATGAATGAAGTGGGAGTTGATCAGAACATAGTCCAATATTGCAGGCCAGAAATGCAGGCCATTGTCATTGATCTTCCCATGTCCAAATTAGCCTGTTGATGCCTCCCAAACAGAACTATCTGTGCTAATGTGGTCACTGAAATCTCCAGCCAGGGTGGTCACCTCAGTCTGTGCAATCGAGCCCAGTGTATGTTGAAGCTGGTTTTAGAAGGCGTCCTTGGTCGGGTCTGAGCTGGTCTTAGCTGGTGCATAGGTTGACATGATGTTGGTCTTGATGGTGCTGCTGATTGTGAGGACTGCCAGGCAATTCAATATTGGTATGAAGGCGATTGCGCTACTACTGGTCTGAGTGTCCAACACCTGTTTCTTGTTTCTTGTCACCAAAGTATCATCAATTGTGGGTGTTTGGAAGGTCACCATTCCGGATCTGGTAAGTCTCTGGTCAGATAATGTCATGATTAATAGTTTACACTTGTGTGCTTTGAATGTTCCAGATGGCCATTTTAATTTCCATTTTTGTGTGACAAATTTCTTTCGGCCAATACTTTTCTCACCAGCACCCTAGGTCGCCAATACTGCCCTGGATGAGGTAGCATGAGCAAATGAGTTTGATCCAGTTTCTTACAGTCTCTTGCCTGTTTTCCCCAGTTTCCTGGTTCTGGTCACTTTGATGGGGTGACCACTCTCCTCCTTTTGCAGCCAGGCTTGAGACCATCCTTGACAGAGTTGATCAATGGTATTAGCCTGGCATATCTCTATTGGTAAAATATCGCAAAGGCCTCCTCATCACTTCTGTTATGCTTAGCTCTCAGAAAAATAAGTAAACCAGTGTTAGAGGATGTGACGTTACGAATGGGAATATAAGAGGACAGGAACTCCAAAATATATGATGGAGCAGATTATTCAAAGCTTTATATACATTCAGCTATATTTTAAAATCTATTCTAAATGACACAAATAACCAATGTAACCATGTAGTCCTAGTAATCTAGTTAATGTGTGATTTAAATTTTAGATCAGAGTCCACAATCACACCTAAATTCTTTCCTTCCACCTTGACTTTATAATGCCAAGTGGTCAAGTCTATTTTTAAGATACTCACTATTTCCATTTCTTCCAACAACTAAAATTGTCTTATTTAGCTTTAGAAAATAAATGACTATTCATCCACTCAGTAATACAAGACAGACAGTGAATCAGAGGGCACAGAGAGTCAGGGTCATCAGGTGCTATAGATAAGTAAGTCTGTTTAGCGTTTGCCTAACTGTGGGAGCTCACCTTGTGTTTTGAGATAATCTGGCCTGACATGTAAATTGAAAATAATAAAAGTTGGCTTAGTATAGAACCTTGTAGCACCCCATATAAAATATCAAGAATCCTTCAGCTACAATCACCATAATTAACAAAATATTTCCTATGTGTTAAATAAGACTGACACCAATTTAGGACATTACCAGAGAGACCCCCCATTGGCTAAGACGAATAATAAGAATGCATTGGTCTATAATCTCGAAGGCTGTGCTCAAGTCTAACAGAAGAAGAACAGATATATTGCGTGCCTTAGCATTAACCTGCAGGTCCTTAACTACTTTAAACAATGCAGTTTCTGTGCTGTGATTTAGTCTAAAACCTGAGTGAAACTTATCAAGCATTTTTTCAAGTAATTATTTAACTGATTAAAAACTGTTTTTTTCTAGAATTTTACTTAACAATGCAGGTTAGGAATGGGTCTGAAATGGTTAATAAACAGAGGCATCTCGATTATTTTTCTTGAGCAGGTTTATAACTACTGCTGTCTTTAGAGAATCAAATGAATGGACAGGAGCCATAAAAAGGTTTGGGGCAGCTTCCCGTATACTTGAAGCCCCGCTGCAAATTTGAGAATTGAAAGAACAACAGTGCAGGTTTGAGTCTACAATAGAACTGCCATGAATAAGACAAAGATGTCGGCTTTAAGGGATGACAGAGGAAGTGACGTCATCGAGGTCGGAACTGGAAGCTGTGTCATCTGGACCGGAAATGACATCATCGTTCTCTTCACCGGAAGTGATGTCATCAAGGCCAAGTGGAATTTCCTGTAACTGGTCTGCAGTGGAAAGAGACAAAGGATTAGTGCACCTCTCGTCTCCCTGGTCTGGCGTGGAATTACCATCATTCGAGCCCTTTAGCTGCCTCCCATGCGCACGCATGTGACAACCGCCGTATCAAACGAGGAATTAACTATATCAACTGGCAATATCAATGAGCACATCAGAAACTTCTTTAAAAAAGAGTGTTGGGTCTGATCCAGGGTATAAGTGGAAGGTGTTAACTGAGTAAGTAGTCTGTGGAGTTCAGGGAAACTTATTTTAGTGAAGGAATTAAGTTCACTACAGTGTCCCTAGTATAGGCCTTTGAGGTATCTATATATATATAATTCACTAAGCCGCCACCAGAGCAAGCAAGACACCCATGAAAGCACGCAGAGCAAAGCAAGACACCCATGAAAGCACACAGGAAGGGATGTGGATTCACTAAGCCGCCGACAAGTAAGACACCCATGGCGCATGCAGGAAGGAGCCACACCTACCAACTCTTAAGACCATTGGATACGACGACAACTCACAGAGCCACGTCCACCAACTCGGACGCAACACCTCGGAAAAAACGCCGCCATTTATGTTCGTCTGTGCTACAGTACACATGGACCTCTGAGCCACGTTGACTTTTCGGTTACGACGCACGACCACGTGCACCATCGCAAACTGTTTTACTCGCAACATACAGCAATTCACATCTGCGACAAACATGCGTCTTCTTAGATGGTCCTGCAGGAACACGGAAGACATTTCCCCGCCCATGACCAGGCGGTGTGTATGCTTCGAGAACGAGGGTGGACGCGGCAGGACCATCTAAGAAGAGGCTGTGTATCGATATATATAATTCACTAAGCCGCCGCCAGAGCAAGCAAGACACCCATGAAAGCATGCAGCGCTTTGAAAGCAGTCAACTCACAAAGCCCAGCCCACCAACTTGAGCACGCGTCTACCCACGCTCTCAAGGCATTCACGGTGCCTGCTCATGTGCCCGGACAGAACAACTCACTTTCGTCTCTGCTACGGTACACATGCACCACTGAGCCACGTTGCCTTTTCATTATTCTTTTCGGTTTCAGCTGCATTTCCATATATAATCTACCAAGTTGTCCGACCGTGGGGTACAAACGACAGAGCACCGCCCAAGAACACGAACCGCTAGAGAGACACGCCCACCAACTCTAAGAGCACCAACTCTAATACGCCTGCTCGCCTGACTGCTACCAGCGTTCACCGCAATGTACTGGAGTGTAAAACCATCACAACTATCAGACGCTGTCTATATCTAAGAAGATATATAGATACTCATTATTCCACGGCACGCGTCCACCCACGCTCTCAAGGCATTCACAGTGCTTGCTCATGTGCTCGAACACAACAACTCACCACACACAAATCTTGCTTAATTTGACTCAACACGGGAAACCTCACCCTGCCCGGACACGGAGAGGATTCACAGATTGATAGCTCTTTCTCGATTCTGTGCGTGGTGTTGCATGGCCGTACTTAGTTGGTGGAGTGATTTGTCCGGTTAATTCCAAAAACGAATGACACTTCCTCCTGCTTAATAGCTACGCGATCGCCAAGCGGTAGGCGTCCAACTTCTTAGAGGGACAAGTGGCTTTCAGCCACATGAGATTGAGCATTAACAGGAATGTGATGTCCGGTACTGCACACGCGCTACACTGAATGGATCAACGTGTGTCTACCCAGCGCCGACAGGCGTGGGTAAGCCGTTGAACCCCATTCGTAATGGGCACTGGGGCTTGCAATTGTTCCCCATGAACGAGGAATACCCACTGAGTGCGGGTCATACGCTCCCTCTGAATACGTCCCTGCCCTGTGTACGCACCCCACCCACCTCCTACTACCATGGTCGGGTGACTTGGTGGATTATATATAGAAAAGCAGCCGGAACCGCAAAGAACAATGAAAGGACAATGTGGCTCAGAGGTGCACAGACGACAGCGACTCAGGTGAGGATTTGGGGGCAGCAAGTCTTTGATAGGCTGCAACAAAATGATGAAAGAACGGGCACATTTTTTTCACACAAGCTGGGTGAGTGGGTGTTAGTTAATTAGTTACTCGAAGGATTTCAAGATTTAATATGCACAAGGGGTAACACTGCAAAAGCAGCCCAAACCTGAAAAGACGGCTGGCAAAAAGTGGCCGACAAATTAAACGCGTGTGCATTGTACGTACTGAACGCAGCGTTACAGATTTTACAAATGTTCATTTTTTCCCTCTGCTTAAAAAACATTAAAAAAGCGGCGTGATTATGTGACTTCTTCCGGGTTGGTATGACGCGTGTAAAACAGTTTGTTTGTCACGGATAATTTGCCTTTTACTTTAACACGAAGACAATTTCCTGTTAGATTTGCCTTTGCGATGACAATTAATAAGGCACAGGGCCAAACTTTCAAACAATATTCATGTATCTGCCAAAAGCAGTGTTCAGTCACGGACAGTTGTATGTTGCTCTCTCCAGAGTTCCATCTTTTCATTCACTTACTGGTATGCCTGCAGGAACACGTGCAGCGAGCGAGCGAGCGACACACACACACACACATACAGGCGCGCGCGAGAGAGAGAGTATATTAATACTTCATTACACTGATATACCGGTGTTTTCAGCATTCAAAGCGCTATCCACACAGGGAGGAACCGGGAAGCGAACCCAAAATCTTCCACAGTCTCCTTACTGTAAAGCAGCAACACTACCACTGCGCTACAAGGCAGAGAATGCAGTTAAAGAATTCACCGGGCTCGATTTTATTTTCACTTCTGTTTGGACAACTGTGTCGTTCAGGAAGTGTTCACCCATCAATACATAATTATGCGGCGTATGCTACGCCGCGGGTTGGCTAGTGTATTATATTACATCTAATATCATATATTTTGTGATTAAAGAATGCTGCAAAAGCTTTTCATGTTTCGCTTGAAATCTGCTGATTGAGTTGGGTTTAGAAGATGATTGATAGTAGAAAGTAGAACTCTTGGATTTCCTGCATTTTCATGTATAATTTTAGAAAAGTAGGACTATCTGTCTAGTTGGACTGCTTTTTTTTTCAGTGATATGCACCTTCTATATTTCATAGTGAGCCGCTAATTTAGTTTTCCTCCATTTATGCTTTCCCTTGTGGCATGTCAGATTTGTAGCTCTGTAAGAAACAAAATAAGTGAATGCTTCTGTGCTGCATAAGTCTGTTAGCCATTATCACTATAAGGACAATAAATATGCTTAATAAAGTAAAAATACATTTTTCACTATCTCTCCTAATTAATATTACTATCAGCTTTAAGTTGTTTTAACTCAGTACTTTTTTTTTACAATAATTGCAAATGGTGTTCTTTACAGAAACTCTAAACTACATGATAAAGAAACCAATGGGAGAATCGGCCACCTCCTATGTACAAGTTAAATTTAAATTTTAAAACTGCCAGCAGCTACTTGATTATGTCATATATACGACTTTGGAAGAGTTTGTGTGCTTCATGTCATTGTCTTTTCCATCCTAATCAACACAAATTGTGAAGTGTTCCATTCCACACAAGAGTTCATACTTATTACACAGGTGGCCTTTTAATGCAAACTTCATGTGAAGGATATTAGGGGCAGTTAGAGATGAATATAGCAGATAAGGCAAAAGACAAACCAAATAGATTCTTTCAGTAAAAGAACAGTCAAGGAGGAGGTGAAGTGTATCAAGAATGGTAAAGGAGAATTAAAAAATTCAGACAGTGAAATAGCGGATGCTCTAAACTTACATTTTTCTGAGGTCTTCATAAGTGACGAAGTAGATAACCTCACAGCAGTAACAGGGACTACTAAGGAGGTACTGAGGGTTTTAGAAATTGTAGAGGGAAAAGTGCTGCTCAGATTAAATAGGCTGAAATCAAACAAATCACCAGGACCAGATCATATTTATCCTGAACTTCTTAAGGAGGCTAACAAGTACAGATGTAAACCATTGATGCATATTTTTAGGAAGTCACTGTGCACTAGAGAAAATCCGAAAGACTGGAAAATGGCAAATATTATTCCATTATATAAAAAGGAAAACCAGGCAGATCCAAACAACTACAGGGCAGTACGCTTAACATGAATCACAGGAAAATTAATTGAAGGAATAAAAAAGGATAAGATTGAGGAACACATGGCAAGTACAGGAGTTATTCTGAACAGTCAACAGGGTCAGAAGAGGGAGGTCGTGTTTGACTAACATGCTGGAATTGTATGAGGAGGTAACAAAAGGATAAGATCAAAGTGGAGCAGATGATATTATTTATATGGACATTTGATAAGGCGCCACATGAGAGGCTGGGCATCAAATTAAATGAAGTTGCAGTTCAAGGTGATGTTTGTAGAGAGGTGCAGAATTGGCTGAGACACAGGAAGCAGAGGGTGATGTTGTGAGGAACCTGATCAGAATTGGCCGATGTTAAGAGTGGTGACCAGCAGGGGTCAGTGCTAGGGCCGCTGCTATTTTTAATATATATAGATGATTTAGATAGGAATATAAGTAACAAGCTGGTTAAGTTTTCAGATGATACCAAGATAGGTGGATTAGCAGATAATTTGGAATCTGTTATATCATTACAGAAGGACTTGGATAGTATACAGGCTTGGGCAGATTTGTGGCAGATGAAATTTAATGTCCGTAAATGTAAAGAATTACATGTAGGAAATAAAATGTGAGGTTTGAATACACCATGAACGGTCGGAAAATCGAGGGAACACCTTATGAGAAGGATTTAAGAGTCATAGTGGACTCTATTGCTAGCATCTTTCAGACAGTGTTCAGAAGCCATTAAGAAGGCTAACAGAATGTCAGGTTATATAGCACCTTGATATGTGGAGTACAAGTTCAAAGGGGTTATGCTGAAGGTTTATAACACACTGGTGAGGCCTCATCTGGAGTCCTGTGTACAGTTTTGGTCTCCAGGCTACAAAAAGGACATAGCAGCACTAGAAAAGGTCCAGCGAAAAGCGACTAGGCTGATTCCAGGGCTACAGGGGTTGGATTATGAAGAAAGACTTAAAAGAGCTGAGCCAATACAGTTTAAGCAAAAGAAGATTAAGAGAAGACATGATTGAAGACTTTAAAATTATGAAGGGAATAAGTCCAGTGGATTCAGATGGTGACTTTAAAATGAGTTCATCAGGAACACGGGGACACAGTTGGAAAGTTGTTAAGGAAAACTTTCACACAAACATTTAGGAAGGGTATTTTCATGCAGACACTTTAGAATATATGACCAAGTAGTATGGTAGAGAATAGTACTTTTGGGACCTCCGAAACTTATTTTAGAAGAATTAAGTGGACAGGACTGATGAGCTTTGTTGGACTAAATGACCTGGGGCATCATGTATAAACGGTGCGTACGCCCAAAAATGTTGCATACAACCATTTACACGCTTACATCCTGATGTATAAAAACTAAACTTAGCATAGAGCCATGTACATTCTCACGCCAGCTCATTCTCTGGCGTACGCAAGTTCTCTGCTCGGTTTTGCAAACTAGTGGCACACAGCGTCAAAGCAGTGCTACTGTTCCTGCACCACTCAGAGTATTTTAACCCACTGTATCTGAGTGTAGAATCACAGCTCTGCAGCAGCTGATCAAAAAGTTCTACGGCAGATTGTGTCAAGAGTGGAGCAACCACCCGGTATCTCATAAACGGAGCTGCGTGAAAACCCTATTCAAACGAGTCCACACTCATTGTAATACCAAGGAAACAAAAATTAATGAGAGGCGCTATCTCTTCCACCTTTTCACCTCAAACGGATACTCAAAAACATTCATTAATCGGAGTCTACACAGCAGACGCCAAATGAATCAGCAAACAATTGACTTAAATCAGAACCCCCACCCCACCTGGCACTCACTCCCTTATCACCATAATGTGTCAGAAGGCACAGCACGCACCCTGACCAAGTGGGGCATCAGAATAGCACACAAACCCACGAACAATCTGCGCACGGTCCTGTTTAATGCTAAAAACAAGAAATCGACAGCCGAAACACAAAACGCAGTTTATAGTATTCCATGCAATTCTTGCTCAGCGGTATACATAGGACAAACGTCAAAAAGAATCTCAACATGTGTACAGGAACATCGCAGTGCCGTCAGAAGAAAGGACGCACTATGTTTGATCTATGCACATACTAAATCGACAGGACACACATTCAACTGGGACAATGTAAAAGTAAAATTTTAGGCCAGTACTAAAAGTGCCAGTGAGTTGGCCGAGTCTTGGCTATCAGATGAAAACGCCATCAACAGACACTTGGACATAAATCCAGCATATGCCAACTTAAGAAGAACATGTACACAATAAATAAAGGTTGAAAGCTCAGGAATAAAAAAACTATTTTATGATACGTGATTCTTTTTTCTCCCTTTGTGGATCTCCAGCTGCAAATATATATTATATATATATATATATATATATATATATATATATATATATATATATATATATATATATATATATATCCAAATCCCCGCGTTTCGCAGCGGCGAAGTTCTGCTTTTAAATTTTTATTAAGAAGAAAAGAAAACCTTTTTAAATTGAGGGAAAATATACCAATAACAATTTGTTAACGATCTGCCTTTACACAGCCTCTCCGCTGTTTTATAAACGAATGCCATATAAGGCCGTCCTTTCTCCTAGCTTAGCGGTTCTGTATTCTTTTATTTTTCATTAATTACGATTGTTATAGTTATTGTGTAGCTATTTGAGACTCACTGTTCTGTTCAGGTACCCATTTCCTTTATGTAGTCCGCGGATTCTCCGCTATTTTTTGTTCGTTTATTACGATTATAGTTATTTATTGATTCCCTTCTTTAGCTGACTGCCTGGTCATATAAGGCGCTCTGCTGTTTTTTTGTGAAGCAGCCTTAACACAGCCTCTCCGCTGTTTTATAAATGAACGCCATATAAGGTCTTCCTTTCTCCTTGCTTCGCCAAGGAAGCAGCCTTTTTATTTAATCCACGGGTTCTCCGCTGTTTTTTTTTTTTCTTTTTTTACGATTGTTATAGTTCTGTTTGTATACCACGTTGTCAGTTTAGCATTCCGGTTGTAATATGACCAAGCCATGCAAGCCTATTGTTAAGAATGCAACGTATAGTTGTACAGGAGAAAAGCAATCTTGCCTCAAATCAATGGCAACCTTTTGTAGATCTATGAACTTAATTTAAACTTCAGGTTTACACGGTGCTTTGTTTCCGAAGTACCTGCACTCATGAATATGTCTGTATGCGTCAGTCGCTCAAATCCCCGCACTTCGCACCGGCGAAGTACTGCTTTTAAATTTTTATTAAGAAGAAAAGAAAACCTTTTTAAATTGAGGGAAAATATACCAATAACAATTTGTTAAGGATCTGTTTTTTTGTGAAGATGCCTTTACACAGCCTCTCCGCTGTTTTATAAACGAATGCCATATAAGGCCGTCCTTTCTCATATCTTAGAGGTTCTGTATTCTTTTATTGTTCGTTTATTACGATTGTAATAGTTATTGTGTAACTATTTGAGACTCACTCTTCTGTTCAGGTACCCATTTCCTTTATGTAGTCCTCGGATTCTCCGCTATTTTTTGTTCGTTTATTACCATTATAGTTATTTATTGATTCCCTTCTTTACCTGACTGCCTGCTCATATAAGGCGCTCTGCTGTTTTTTTGTGAAGCAGCCTTTACACAGCTTTTCCGCTGTTTTATAAATGAACGCCATATAAGGTCTTCCTTTTTCGTTGCTTCGCCAACGGAAGCAGCCTTTTTATTTAATCCACAGGTTCTCCGCTGTTTTTTTTGTTCGTTTATTACAATTGTTATAGTTCTGTTTGTATACCACTTTGTCAGTTCAGCACTCCGGTTGTAATATGACCAAGCTGTGCAAGCTTACTCTTGAGAATGCAACGTATAGTTGTACAGGAGAAAAGCAATCTTGCCTCAAAGTTCAGTCAGTTAACGTGAGCCGCTCTCTTGTGTGATGTTGCGATGTCCACGGCTTAATTTAATGTTAGCTAAGACCCGGCACTTAAAAGTTTCTCGCTACAGCAATTTTAACTCCGTTACAAAGTGATCCAAAGTCTCGTTTATACCTCGTGTCTTCTCATTAAACTTGTATGTCGCGAATATGGTATTGCAAACGGTAGCGGGAGCGTTTCTATAAACTTAATTTAAACTTACGGTTTACACCGTGCTTTGTTTCCTCAGTAGCTGCACTTATGAATATGCTTGTATGCGTCACTTGCTCGCTTCTTATTGTTTCGCTGCCTTCTCAATTGTGTAATGAATGTTTTCTTCAGCGCTCTTTGGGGCTCTTCCTTGTTTTCTACATACTGCGTTCACAGTCAGTTCATGTGATTATGTGGGTGGCGTGATGATGCGATACGCAAGTCCGCCTCCCACGGCCATCGAGCTGCAGTCCATTACAGTATATGGACAAAAAAGAGGTTCCAGTTATGACCATTACGCTTTGAATTTCGAAATGAAACCTGCCTAACTTTTGTAAGCAAGCTGTAAGGAATGAGCCTGCCAAATTTCAGCCTTCCACCTACACGTGAAGTTGGAGGATTAGTGATGAGTCAGTCAGTCAGTCAGTGAGGGCTTTGCCTTTTATTAGTATAGATAAGTTTATGGAGGATTTACATATTGAATCTCATTGTACCATACCATAACAATAAAAGAATTCAATTCAATAGAAGAGAGCACGTATTTACATATGATGACAACTGTCTTCTAAGTCGATTTAGATTTCCAAGCGCTATCTTCTTGAACCTCTTGATATCATTTTTAAGATGAAATGCAATAAAGTATATATATTACATTATAAAGATAAATGTTTAGCTCCATTTAAATAATGTATTTTCTTAATGACTGCGGTGGGCTGGCAACCTGCCCAGGGTTTGTCTCCTGCCTTGCGCCCTGTGTTGGCTGAGATTGGCTCCAGCAGAACCCCATGACCCTGTAGTTAGGAGATAGCGGGTTGGATAATGGATGGATGGATGGATTTTGTTAATGATTAAATATGCAAGGACTCTGTGGGCAGCAGTAGCAATGAGCTGGCGCCCAGTTCAGGGATTGTTCTTGCTGGGGCTGGCGCAACTCTGGATGTATAGATGGATAGAATAATTAAACATGTGCTATGAAGACAGCAAAATGTTCCTTAAAAGTTTTGAAGAATCAGTGTTCTATGCTTACAGATGGCTTGACATTTATTAAAGATATGATTGTGTGGCGATTGGTTATTTGGAGAAAGAAAAGGAAGGACAGGAACAATACTACTGTTAGGGGTTATTACTTTTGAAAGAGACAGTACTGCTGCAATAAATTACTTTATTGATGGTCGTGCACTGTGCAGCAAGCATCTTGTGGCTGGCAGAAACAATCTCTGGACAGGGCACCAGCTCATCAGTATTACTCCATCACCGTGCCTCAAAGTTTTATACATACTTTAATTTTTATCATCATGAAAATGATATCGAGTATACATCTTAGTATTTAATTTGTTCAGAGAGCTGTAACATCATGAATGTAATGGATTCTGTTTCCTGCCAGCATAAGAGAAAGCCCATTTAAGAAGTACATAGTGATTGACACGCAGAGAGCACATAGAAGAACACAATAAATACAAAGCATTTAACGTGCTACTTTAGTTATGATGGGATTTGAAAAACTATTGAATTAAACCAATTTAAAATGAACTTTATGACATTCTGTTTTAATGACAAAATAAACTACATGATTAAAGTGGAAATTTCAACCTTTTTTCCCACTATGTCCCAGGTTATTTTCTTTTCTTTGTACCCTAATACACTTCCATATGACACTCAGACGGTGGGCTACGACTCACCTTTTCATGGTGACTTTGGTGTCTGACCACTTCTTTTTATTTTAGGTACTGTGCGACTTTCTGAACTTGAACTTTTGAGTTTCTCCGCCACTCTGTCACGTGATCAACTTCCTTTTGTTGTTTATACCACTGTTTAAACCAGAGTTTCTCAACCTTTAAGTGTTTGCAACCTGAGTTTTCATAACAGTTTTAATCACACCCCCCAAACTTTTTTTTGAAAGGAGCCCACTAATACCAATTTGTTCTGTTTTAATTAATGATATATCATAGATGCATATTTTATTATACCTACTTAACTTTTATCGACATTTATCTAACTCTATGTTTATTTTTCTAGTATCAGAATGTACTTTAAGTTAATTTGTTTTGGTTTTAATAGATGTATTTTTCATATTTTTGCTTCTTGTTTTCTTTTTTTTCACATCTTCGCGCCCCCCTAGGGGGGCCCACCCCACAGATTGAGAACCACTGGTTTAAACCAACAAAGTGTATGTTTTTCCTTACCTCTACTTGGTATTTGCTGAAATATTTCTTTATCCCCCATGCTTTTGCCATTGTCTTTTGACAGAATGCAAAACATAAGTGGCTGATTATATTGATTTGCATATTCAAAGAGGCATAATTCTACGGAGGAGTTGCGGTGAGGTGGCAGGTGCGTACACGAACATTAATATTCACAGTGACTGGGATTTTTGAAGTGGAAGAACGTGGATTTATGCATCTGGGTTTTTTTGTGTGTACGCACATTTCTGTTTTTGTCCGTACGCCATGTTTTAGTGTGAATTCTACGCACGACATTATGCATGAGGCTCCTGTTCTTTTCTAAATGTTCCTAATGTTTTAATATTCTAATTTTACACCAAGGGATTTATACTTTATCTGTGTTGAAAGTGTTCACTGGAATGGTGAATGTCATAGGAATATAAATAACAATCCATTTGTGAGGGAAATTAGAAATGGTGGTCCAAATACACATAATACTGTGTCATGGACTATGCAGAATCCATTAGGGAAAACACTGGAATATTCAGTTCCAACTTCTGCTGAGGAATTTAATGGCATTTATTAGTCAAAATGCTTCAGATGAAATAAATGTTAACAGTTGATGGAAAACATTTACCATTTGTAGTGGACACAGGGGCTACAAAATCCGCTATTAAGTCAGCTGATTTAAAAGGTGTTCCACTGTCAGATAAGCATTTCACAATAATAAGGGCTGAAGGCACTCCAACCTCAATTCCAGTTGCTTCGCACCAACAAGTCCAGTGAGGGCAATTGATAGATAGTCATGTCTCCTTCTTTTAGGAAGGAGATCTGTTAGGAACTTTTGTAAATGGAAATGTAGATTAAAATGTTCCCTGGATGACGTCTATTTAGCTTCTCCTGAGGGTTACCTTAAAATGCTTCAAGAAATCCTTAATCAAGAATCAGTTCATTTTTCTGGGTTTACTATTTCTGGCACGCAAGAGGCAAATTACACAGAAGACATTAGACACACTGCTCTTCTGTCCCCCTTTTCACTTCACCACCATCTGGTTCAAGCGCCTGCACATATTTGGGCACAAGATAAAAATGAGATTATGACAACATCGGAAATGTGACAAACATGAAGAGACCACTCTGTCCATTAGCAAATGGCTAAGCTGTCCCAATATCTCCTTTAGATCCTTCTTAAAAGTTGTTCAGGTTTTCTAATCAACTCCGTGTCTTGGTAGTTTGTTCCAGAGTCCCACAACTCTTTGGACTTGAAGGTTTACAAAAAATGTATGTGCAATTAACACATGTAATTATTCTACAGTTCCCAGAAGCCCACTATTTTAGCAGTGGTACCACCAGTGACCATGTTGTAGATTTATGTAGTGAGTTCAATTTTTGATGACCTTTATTTTGTTCCCTACTTTTAAAGCGTGTGAGGAGGACAGTTTAAAATTACTTCAAATGTCAGCTGAAAAGGGTTACAAAGTGTTTTCTGAATTGCAGTTTTGCCAAGTGAGATACCTGCGTCATGACCTGTGTGGTACCACGAGAGCCATTTTACAGGAGCGTATTGCTGCTATTTGAAACTCAACTCAAATGATAAGACACAAACAAATGCTAAGTTTCCAGGGATTTGTGCTCAACACAGACAGAGGATTACAGAACATGCATTAATAGTATGGCCGCTATAAGACATTTCTAAACCTTCTGCTCCTGACCCCATACCGTGGACTGATAAAACATAGGAGAGTTTTTATTAAATAAAATGGCTTATGTCTCAAACTCCAGCCTCAGGTCTTCCTAATTTTTAAAAACAATTCTTAGATAGATAGATAGATAGATAGATAGATAGATAGATAGATAGATAGATAGATAGAGAGATAGATAGATAGATAGATAGATAGATAGATAGATAGATAGATAGATAGATAGATAGATAGATAGATAGATAGATAGATAGATAGATAGATAGATAGATAGATAAAACCTTATTAATCCCCAAGGGGAAATTCCCATACTCCAACAGCAGCATACTGATAAAAACAATATTAATTAAATAGTGATAAAAATGCAGTGCAAGTTAAAAAGTGCAAGGTGGAGAGTGCCAGGCAGGTATAACAGACAATAACTTTGAATAATGTTAACGTTTACCCCCCCCCCCCCCCCCCCGGGTATAATTGAAGAGTCGTATAGTTTGGGGGAGGAACGATCTCCTCAGTCTGTCAGTGGAGCAGGACGGTGACAGCAGTCTGTCGCTGAAGCTGCTCCTCTGTCTGGAGATGATCCTGTTCAGTGGATGCAGTGGATTCTCCATGATTGACAGGATTCTGCTCAGCTCCCGTCACTCTGCCACGGATGTCAAACTATCCAGCTCCATGCCTACAATAGAGCCTGCCTTCCTCACCAGTTTGTGTAGGCGTGATTCGTCCCTCTTCTTTATGCTGCCTCCCCAGCACACCACCGCGTAGAAGAGGGCGCTCGCCACAACTGTCTAATAAAAAAAAACATCTGCAGCATCTTATTGCAGATGTTGAAGGACACCAGCCTTCTAAGGAAGTATAATCGGCTCTGTCCTCTTTTGCACAGATCATCAGTATTGGCAGTTCAGTCCAGTTTATCATCCCGCTGCACTCCCAGGTATTCATAGGTCTGCACCCTCTTGTTATTTGTTGATGAGTCACAGGGGTTTTCATAAGCTGCGCTTATTCAGGGATACAACTCCAGGTATTGTCCAATTGCTTATTATTTAAACATGTTAGATGAGAGGTAGCTGCACTCCCAGCATGCCTTAGGGCAGTAGCTGCAGCTCACCTGGCCTGAGAGGCTGCACAGCATTTCCTGCTAGGACACCACGTCACACTCTTAGTTGTGTATGCAATGGCTACTCTACTGACTATAGCAGCAACTCAGCACTTGACAGCTTCTAGACTGAGCAAACATGACTTGTCTGTTTGAGGAGCTCCTAATGTTAAGGCTCAGTGTTCTTCTCAGTTCAGTCCTGCTACACGTTTACCTTCATTGCTTGATGAAGAAGTGGACGAGAAATCTCATGAATCTCATTGCTGCTCCTCGTGCAGATCTCCAAGACACGGCATTGCTGAATGCTGACTTAGATCTGTTTGTGGACGGCTCCTCCAGCTGTTTTATGGACGGTGATATTCAGACAGATTATGCCACATGTACACAAACAGAGTGCACAATAAAGGCTTACTTTCCTGATGCTTGCTCATCCCAGTGTGTGTAATTATTTGTCTTGCCTAGGGCTTGCATTGTAGCTGAAGATCAAAAGTCGGTTTCTGGAGAGTGACCCTCCAAAGGACCATTAAAGTGTCAAAGCTGCTTCTGCTGTGCCGTTCAGATGATGTGCACTGGCACACACTCCCAGCTGCTTTGCACCTTTGTCTGCTCGCACCCACCACCTGGATCCACCTAATTTCACTAACTGGGGGTCAGATCCACCCGTATACAATAATATTCCCTGTTCTGTGAACCAAAACTCCAGACCTGGGAATCAGGGGACCAGGCCACACACCATGACTGATGGACATTAGCAGCCGAGAAGTGCATCTGAGGTGTTCATTAAAGGCCTGTCTGTACTCGGATGCAGACACTTGCAGACGCACACAGAGGATGTACACCCTGGTGTGACTGAAGTGAAACTGTTCAGTGCACAACCCTGCATTGGTCCAGAATCTTCCCAAAGTTTTGTGTTTGCCTTTACGTGTCAAATTGTGCCTGCTGCAAATGTCAACCCCCCGACTCACTCATGCAGCTGATTTTAATGCTGGCTTCTCCAGGTATTTGCAGCCCCTCGGGCACTCTGTGGCCTCTTGAGGAGTGTGCCCCTCTCAGACCCCTTAATACTATTTCTGGTGCGATTGCTAATAAATTATTCAGTCACTGGACGTGGATCTAACCAGAAGTCCAAATGTTTATAATAATTTACGGTTCTCTGTTTCATTTTGGTTCATTTTGCTGAATATTTAGCAATAGAATTTAAATTTTTATTTTAATTTCAATGTTTACCCCTGCGGTTGGCTTGGTGCCCTGCCCGGGGTTTGTTTCCTGCCTTGCACCCTGTATTGGCTGGGATTGGCTCCAGCAGACCCCCGTGACCCTGTAGTTAGGATATAGCGGGTTGGATAATGGATGGATGTTTACCCTTCACTGAAACATATGGCCCAGGTTCACTTCCCGGGTCCTCCCTGCATGGAGTTTTGCATGTTCTCCTCGTGTCTGCGTGGGTTTCCTCCCACAGTCCAAAGACATGCAGGTTAGGTGTATTGGTACTTCTAAATTGTCACCAGTGTGTGCTTGATGTGTGTGTGTGTGTGTGTGTCCTACAGTGGGTCAGCGCCCTGCCCGGGATTGGTTCCTGCCTTGCACCCTGTGCTGACTGGGATTTGCTCCAGCAGACCCCCGTGACCCTGTATTAGGATAAAGCAGGTTGGATAATGGATGGATGGATGGATGGATGAAATATATGGAAAAGTACAGCGGAGGATTGGAAATGCTAAATTGGCCTGTGTGTGTGTGTATGTGTGTGTGTGTTTACCCAGCGATGGAGTGGCGTCCTGCCCAGGGATTGCTCCAGTGCTTGCTGGGATTTGCTTGACCTACCCCGTGATGTGCTCTCGATAAGTAGATTAATAAAATGGATGAATGTTGTTTTGTGAATCTTACAACGAAGAACAAAAACTGAGGGACTAACAACATGAAAATGAGCAGTGAAAGTGGGGGTCCGCAGCAGCCTTCTGTCACTGACTGCCAACACAAACAAGTGGTTGAGAAGGACAATTTAGTTCTGTCACACAGCAGCCATCCTCTGTCTCCAAAGTGTCACTTGTGGCCATCAAGCTGCTGATTTAGGGTCTCAAGGGTGAAGAACCCCAGATTGAAGTCCTCTTTTATCTCAGAGATATCAGCCTTCTGAATTCTAGTAGCTGCAGGAATCCTGCAGAATTCTGAATTATTATTGTGTGCTCTTTGTTATTATTGTTCACAAATCGTTATTCTGATTTGTAGAAGTCTTATGCTGTGAGTGCTGATTACAACAATGGCTGTCACATGTGTTCTCTTTTATTATTTTCTTGTCCCTATTTACCAATAAATCTTACATCCAGCCGTTGTACAGTCCTGAAAAGCAACTTGAACTCCATTGAAACTGACGTCTCCCTGTACATTATGTGTTAAATTTGCACAAAAACACTTTACTGCAGCAGCCCTGCAGTAAGATGATTTAGAATTCCTCTGGGGTGGTTTTAATAATAAGGAAAAATGTTTTAACAAATAAAAAAATATATATTTTAAAGAGCCACGAGAGGCTGACATTTATTGATATACAAATGTAATTTCTTTATTAAAGGTTTAAGATTCTCTGTTTTTATAGAATTGAGCACAATGCTGTTCTCTGACGTATTAATTGTGTTCTGTATGAGGTGAGCAGCTGCGGCTAATGAGACTTCACAAATATTAACAAATGTCAGTCTAAAGCAGCAAATCCTACATTTAATTCTAGACATTGTGAAAGTAGAAAATTACCTGCTTGCAAGCTACTTAGGGTTAATAGCTGCTATAACAGCAGGGTTATTCACACAGGCGTCTGTCATAAGACAGGGTGCAGTAAGCTAACCAAAGACAATTTCCAGTTTCTTTAGAAACACATCTATTTGACACAAGAGACCTGACCTTTCCTTCTTTATGGTCTATCTGACAAGTAACAGAAAATAAGAACAGATGGCCCATTAGTGTACTAAAATAAAATGCTTAAGTAAACGATATTATGTTTATTTTTAAGAAATAAGGGGAAAGAAGAAGAAATTATAAAAATCCAATTGAAAAAATGTAACTTTGCTCTTCTCCCTTGCAACGTAGAATCCAGGTACTCATCTGTGACTGAATAAAAATCTAACTGATTGAACTTGTCCTGTCTTCCTCGGAGGGATTTTTCTTCCACAACATCAAACCTCATTTGACCTTCTCAGTCGTCCAAAATGTTTTGAAAGAGGTATGACAGACAGAAAGTTCTTCACATCCAAGTTTTATTAAAGGTTTAAGTTTCTCTGTTTTTCTAGAATTAAGTACAATGCTGTTCTCTGAAGTATTAATTGTGTTCTGTATGAGGTGAGCAGCTGTGGCTAATGAGACTTCACAAATATTAACAAACGTCAGTCTAAAGAGCAAATCACACGTTTAATTGTGGACATCAAACCTCATTTGACCTTCTCAGTCGTCCATTTCAGTTCCTCACAGTCACCTCAGTGTCATTTAGTGAGCCAGCAGTGTGAGGAGTGAAGGCCGACTGCTCCGTCTGCACTCGCATGTCAGCTGCTGCCTTAGTGAGGAGGAGTGCGGATTAAAGTGCAGAAATAGAAACATTAGATTCAAAATTGAAATGAAAAGTTGAACAGGACACAAAACCAAAATGATAAAGGAACAAGTATCTTATAGGATTTGATTCTTAAACAAATCGTCACCTGCCTGACCAAAGCTGAACAGAATTTCAGCCGTCGTCTGAGCGCTGCTGTACACAAACTATAACTGCAGATATTAAATGATATTTACATTTCAAGATTTTGGGTAAAATTCAAGACATTACTCAACAGTTTATAAACAGATAATGAGTTCTGGCCCAAAGTAATGCAAAATACAATAATCATTTTTCTACATAAAATAAAAAACAGCAAAAACTCTGAAGAATTCAAATCAACTGACAGGAGTCTCCTATGTTTAAAATGCTTTTTATTTAATATTGCAATAATGAGAAGTTTTATGAAAATAATTGTGGTGAAGTAAGCAGTATTTACACTTTACCCAAATACAATACAATGATGACAAAACCAAACATCAACAGTAATATGGTGAGTATAAGAAGATGTTATTGTTAATAAACCTGAACAGGAATTGTACTGCTAATCTGAAAAATGGGCAAATGCATAACAATAATTCTTTACATTTATATAGCGCTTTTCTCACTACTCAAAGTGCTCTCCACACAGGGAGGACCCGGGAAGCGAACACAAAATCTCCTTACTGCAAAGCAGCAGCACTACCACTGCGCCACAAAAACATCAAAATAACTAAACAAAGAAAATTATTTTACAATGTTTACTTGAGGTTTTAACATTTACAGTAAATTGACCAGTGAAGAAGATGGGCTAAATATTTTAAAC
The DNA here is from genome assembly GCF_900747795.2 of Erpetoichthys calabaricus. NCBI lineage: Eukaryota > Metazoa > Chordata > Cladistia > Polypteriformes > Polypteridae > Erpetoichthys > Erpetoichthys calabaricus. The sequence goes on along the minus strand of NW_026261588.1, from coordinate 941,931 downwards.
GTCAGGATAATTTTAAGTGCCTTTTGGAACCAGGAATAAAAAAAAGCATAAAGAATCGGATTAATTCCAAAGCTGACTTCACTTAGCAACACTAAGACATTGTGCAGGATACGTATGATATTTTTACTAAAATCAGTTGTCAGACTGAAAATATTAATAGGCAGCCAGCAGATAATAAAAGCCCCCACGACTATTCCTAATGTTTTTGCGGCTTTTCTTTCAGACGGTTTTGATATTTTTCTGTCACTCGACTCCTCAGTTTGACTCTTTTCTATCATACAGTTGATGGCTCTTGAATGGCTTCTTGCAACTACAAATATTCTGATATAAAAACCAATCATTAGGAAATAAGGAATAATAACAGTAATGAATAAACAAAACGTGACCATTTCATAATAAGTATATACAGCACAATATTGTTCACATACCTCTACTTCAATATAACTAAAATATAAAAGTATGACTGTAATTAAAAGTGCAAACAGCCACAGCACAGCAATGCTAATGGTTGCAACAGTCAAAGTTATTTTTGAGCTGTAAAAGAAAGGATGGCAGACAGCAATGTAGCGATCAATAGATATTAAAACCACATTATATACAACAACTACACTAAAGTAACTGGTAAGTGCAGAATACAAATAACAATAAAAATCTCTAAAGTACCAGCAAGTTTCAATCAGGACAATCAAAGTGATGGGCATCACAAAGAAACCCACTAAGCAATCGGCCGCTGCGAGTGAAAGGATCAGAATATTAGTTGGCGTGTGCAGCTGAACAAAATGAGAAATAGAAATGATGACAAGAAGATTTCCAAACACTGTCGATAAAAACAAAAGACACGAGAAAATATACAAAGGTCCGTATACTTCTGTTTCAAAAATCAGTTTGGGACATGATGCATTACTATGAGGAAAGCAACGGCCAAGTTTCACTCCATCCAAGTCCATGTCTGTCATTTGAGTGATGCCATCATGAGAAGAGCCGTCCTGCCTGCACACTGAGATGTTTATACACTGAGGCCCTGCGACTGCCATATTCTCTCTGCTGACGTAATTCACATGAGGCGTCTCTCTGCTGTGTGTGCTTCACAAATTCTCTCAGGATGTTTGTTTGTTCATTTCAGTTCTTACTCACTAATGAGTTCATCAAATCTCAGATGACTTCATATTATTGTATACCTAAGGAGCAGCACAGGGCTGCAGTGGTCATTCCTCACACCTCCTGACACTTGGATTTGAACTCTGGTCTAGCTGCTGGATGTCTACAGTTTGCTTCTTCTCCCTGTATCTGCTGAATTTTTGTCCATATATACATAACAGCAAGCAGCATATTAAATCAGTGGGTTAAAATGAGCTGAGGTTGTGCCCAGTGGTGGTCTGACACTCCATCCTGCGCACAGTGCTGCTCAGAGCCCCTGTGACTCCTGTGAACTGACCCAGCATGGAGTGTGCTGGACCACCCTGTACTCATGAGAGGCCCATACATTCCAGCAGAATAAACACATACACACACACACACACACCCACACACACAAACACACACACACACACACATATATATATATATAGGGCGGCACAGTGGCACAGTGGTAGCGCTGATGCCTTGCAATTACAAGACCTGGGTTCACTTCCCAGGTCCTCCCTGCGTGGAGTTTGCATGTTCTCCCCATGTCTGCGTGGGTTTCCACCGGGTGCTCCGATTTCCTCCACAGTCCAAAGACATGCAGGTTAGGTTCATCGGTGATCCTAAATTGTCCCCTAGTGTGTGCTTGGTGTGTGGTGTGTGTGCCCTGCGGTGGGCTGGCGCCCTGCCTTGCACCATGTGTTGGCTGGGATTGGCTCCAGCAGACCCCCCTGACCCTGTAGTTAGGATATAGCGGGTCAGATAATGGATGGATGGATATATATATATATATATATATATATATATATATATATATATATATAGTGACAGGAGGCTGGGGGGCAGACCCAGCCGGGATGCCTGGAAGGACCGGGAGGCAGTTTATTCGTTCCCTGGGCCATGAGGGGGCAACCATCCTGGATTGAGAAGGGACCAGGGGGTGCCCAGAGAATCGAAGAGCCCAGGAAACCTGCACACAGGGCGCAAGGCAGGAACAAATCCCCGGGCAGGGCGCCAGCCCACCGCAGGGCACACACACTAAGCACACACTAGGGACAATTTTAGCACCGCCAATGCACCTAACCTGCATGTCTGTGGACTTTGGTAGGAAACCGGAGCACCTGGAAGAAACCCATGCAGACACGGGGAGAACATGCAAACTCCATGCAGGGAAGATCCAGGAAGCAAACCCAGGTCTCCTTATTGCGAGGCAGCAGCGCTACCACTGCGCCACCCCCATACTTGATGTTCCAGGTCTAAATATTGTACAGTAATCCCTCCTCCATCGCGGGGGTTGCGTTCCAGAGCCACCCGCGAAATAAGAAAATCCGCGAAGTTAGAAACCATATGTTTACATGGTTATTTTATATTGTCATGCTTGGGTCACAGATTTGCGCAGAAACACAGGAGGTTGTAGAGAGACAGGAACGTTATTCAAACACTGCAACAAACATTTGTCTCTTTTTCAAAAGTTTAAACTGTGCTCCATGACAAGACAGAGATGACAGTTCAGTCTCACAATTAAAAGAATGCAAACATATCTTCCTCTTCAAAGGAGTGCGCGTCAGGAAAAGATAATGTCACATAGATAGAGAAAAGCAAACAAATCAATAGGGCTGTTTGGCTTTTAAGTATGCGAAGCACCGCGGCACAAAGCTGTTGAAGGCAGCAGCTCACACCCCCTCCGTCAGGAGCAGAGAGGGAGAGAGAGAGAGAGAGAGAGAGACAGATAAAAAAATCAATACGTGCCCTTCGAGGTTTTAAGTATGCGAAGCACTGTGCAGCATGTCGCTTCAGGAAGCAGCTGCACAAAAGATAGCAACGTGAAGATAATCTTTCAGCATTTTTAGAGACGAGCGTCCGTATCGTCTAGGTGTGCGAACAGCCCCCCTGCTCAATCCCCCTACGTCAGGATCAGAGAAAGTCAGCGCAAGAGAGAGAGAAAAGTAAGTTGGGTAGCTTCTCAGCCATCTGCCAATAGCGTCCCTTGTATGAAATCAACTGGGCAAACCAACTGAGGAAGCATGTACCAGAAATTAAAAGACCCATTGTCCGCAGAAATCCGCGAACCAGCAAAAAAATCCGCGATATATATTTAAATATGCTTACATATAAAATCCGCGATGGCGTGAAGCCGCGAAAGGCGAAGCGCGATATAGCGAGGGATCACTGTACAACCTAAAACAAAACATAAACATGGGGATTGAAACCAGAACTGATCAGACTTACCAGTCCAACGTGTACATTTTGTAAAAGCAGATTTGTGTAAGGTGAGTATTCAAGGACCACCGTCATCAGTAAGTAGGGGGACCAGCATAATATGAATATGCCACCACAATTCCTAACATCTTCCCAGCCTTCTTTTCAGACTTGAACATTTTGCTCTTTCTGCTCTGGGCTGAGTTTTCTTTGTCTCTTGCTAAACTGATAGCTCTAACATGTCTGCTTGCTATTAAATAATTATTCTGCCGTACGGACATGTCATGATGGAGAAAGGCACTATAAATATAAAGTAAATAAAAAGTCTGCCAAGCCCCCGGCTGCAGTGTAGACATACAGACATTTGCCGGTACAGTCTCTCCTGATGTGGTTTCCTTCTTTGATCACATTTGTTAGAATGTACAGAACACATGAGAGCCAGATTAACGACACAAAAAATAACACTTTATATACAGTTACTCCACTGTTCTGAAATAAAGGTAGCACACTGTAAGATAGGCTGCTAATAGAAACTGAAGTTAAGAACAGATAACATCCATTAAAACAAGAGGACATTGTGTCCCCAAAATATCAGCAGGATTCATTGGAGTTGAAGAAGTCAAGATACATCACGATCAACCTGATCATAAAGGTGACATCTGCCAGGGACACCACAAAGATGTTTGTTGGAGTGTGAAGCTGTTGGAAGTGGGATATGGAGATGATCACAAAGAGATTTCCTGATAGCAAAGTAACAAGTGCTGAATAAATATAAAGGCCAGTGTCGAGTTTCATCTCCAGAATAACTTTAAGGCAAGAAGCGTTGTTGTTTGGAGAACAAAGGCCACCAAAATTGACATTTTCCATGTTGTGTTTAAGTCAAGTGAACAGTGCATCTGTTTTAACACTAGAATCCCTGAAACCTACAAAAACACTTGTAATCCAAGGCCACCTTAAATTCCTTTGCACCTCTCCTCATCAGCGTCTTTTGTTTTGCAAATGTGTCGATCAGCACAAGCAGCAGTAGCCTGCTATCTAATCCCCCTGCCACTACATCTCAACTCGGGCAAAAAGTTCTCCCAGCTCAAGTCTCTTTAGCTGGGTGTTAGGTGCCTGGAGTTGTATTGGGCAAATAATATATCGTCATTAGCAACACATGCATTTCATGTGTGTTCCGTGTCTACAACAATCTGGGTAAATGTAGGATGACAGGAAATGTTGAACACATACCTAAGACAGAATCTTTTTTCATATTATAGTACTAATGACAAAATTTTTACATGAAGTGAATAATGCTGTCTGGTGCCGCTAAGATTCACACCATCAAGATGACGGTGATTTATTTATTTTTACGGAGGAGATCCCAGGGACGCTCCCAGCCTTGGCCCGACCCGCACACAATCCGTAAACAGAGACAAAATAATGCACACTGGAATCAAACAACAATTAAAGAATATAATGAAATTAAATGAAATGAATGAAAACAATACCACCCCTGTACCCCTACGGCGAAATTACATTAAACACATAAACACAACAACAACAACATTTATTTCTGTCGCACATTTTCTTACAAATAATGTAGCTCAAAGTGCTTTACACGATGAAGAAAGAGAAAAAAGACAAAATAAATAAGAATTAAAATTAGGGAACACTAATTAACATAGAATAAAAGTAAGGTCCGATGGCCAAGGAGGACAGAAAAAACAAAAAAACTCCAGATGGCTGGAGAAAAAAAAAAAAATCTGCAGGGGTTCCAGGCCATTAGACCACCCAGCCCCCTGTAGGCATTCTACCTAACATAAATGATCAGTCCTCATTGTATTCAGGGTTCTCATGGACCCGCCACAGCAAAGTCCATGGAAAATAGCAACGGTTGTAATGAAATGATGAGGACAGTAAGTCCAGAGATCTGTACATTGAAAGGGAATGAGAAAACAGTTCTACCGATAGACACTGTAAAGGTGAAGACGGGTGGATGGTTCAGGAGCGCTCCTTTTCTTGTGGGAAAGCCATGAATCCACTATAAGTCCTCAGCACACAGGTAGACAGAAGACAATCCAGACCCCAACAACGAAACAATCCAGGACTCAAAGACTAAGTACGGTTGATCAACAGAAGGCATCCAGACAGGTACACGGAACACTGAATACAAAAACAAAACACCTTTTTTCTTCTTTGGACGCCTGTCCTCCTTTTAAGCCACTCTGACCACCTTTGACCCCAACAGCCCCTGCAGGGACTGCTGGGAGATGGGGTTTTAACTAATAGTAGCACTGCTACAATGTGTGAAGACTGAAGTCCAAATATCAGATAAACACTTTCACAAAAGGTACACGTATAACAAAACAAGTGTGCTTTTATTGAAGAATATAACCGAACAAAAAGAAATCGGATTAGGGTACAACACTGACACGACCGCTTGGGTGGTGCAGAGGTAAGAACTGCTGAATCATACCCAAGAGGATGACTGCTCGATTCCGGACACATCCCAGAGTTACCGTTTTGAGTAGTGAGCTGCTCTTATTTTTTCTATTATTGAATAAAAACAAACATTTGATTTAAGTCTGTAATAGCCTGTGTAAATTTCTGGTACTTTTAAAGGATTTTTTTCTCTAAGTCACGTTCACAGTCGCCCTTATCTGACACTGCTATTTTCAAATGAAGACGTGCTATAACAAAGGTGAACTCAGATGAGGATGAGGGTTCTACATCAGAGAAAGAGAACATAAGCCGTCCACGCAAGAAATGTCCACCCACACATAAGAACAATGTAGCTGCACCAGGTGGAAAGACGAAAGATGGCACCGTTTGGATGCAGCAACAGGTCGAGCGTAGGTCCTGCTAGGTAATCTGTGACACGCATGTCCTTCAACAAAACAGCAGGGCTTACAGAGCTTGCCAAGGTATCGTGCAAAGTTCTAGTTGTGATTATGTTTTGTGATGGTCTTTATATAAAAACATTTATATGTTACTTATATAAAAGCCAGAAAACTGCTTAAGTGTACGGTCATTTACTCAACACTGTTCAGAATAACAGTTTGTCTCAACAACAATTCTTTTGATCACGCCATCATCAAGGAATAACTTCAAGTAACTGGATCTTGGCTGTCAATGTTCACTTTTATTCCTGGCTGCCCAACAACAACAAAACAAGATGATGTTGTTTTTTTTTTTAAACTGGGTCAACAGAAACCCAAAGTCGAGCGTCACTTTCGAATTAATTTGAATAATTTTCGGTTTCACTGTCCTTTTCAATTTCACTGCCTAAAGACAGATTCACTTTGTCTTCACTGCTGATGAGAGGCTCTTCAACCTTACTGCTAATATCGTTGTCAAGATCGTGTAACACCTGGGGCCTCATGTATAAATGGTGCATACGCACAAAAATGTTCCGTGCGAATGTTTCCACGCTCAAATCGCGATGTATAAAACCTTGACTTGGCGTAAAGCCACGCGCATTTCCGCGGTACCTCATACCCTGGCGTACGCAAGTTCTCTGCTCGGTTTTGCAGACTGGCGGCACCCAGCGTCAAAGCAGTGCTACTGTTACTGTGTGGTTACCCTTTCTTTCTTAGATCCACATACCTGACGCGGCTTTATAAATACACTGAAACTAACTGCATATTGTTTATTAGTGTAATGCATCTGATTGTAATTAACCTGTAACAATATAATGGTCCAGGAAATAGCCATAGTATTCCAAAAACCATAACTGCTTTAGCGTTGTTACTCTCACTGCACCTTCTTTTTCTTCTTTCAGCTGCTCCCGTTAAGGGTTGCCACAGCGGATCATCTTTTTCCATATTACTCTCACTGCACCACTCGGAGTATTTATATCACTGTATCTGAGTGGGGAATCACAGCAGCAGCTGATCGGAAAGAGAATTATCGGTATACAGTATCAAGCACACGCTGCCTGAGCCACGGCAAAACGCTTCAGAGACTTCCCAGTACGGACTTCGTGGTTCACAAACAGTTTCATCCCAAGAACTCTAAACGCACTCAATCAGACCATCAAGTGCTCCTTGTAGAACTGTTTGTACTTACAGTATAAGAACAATCACCTCACTGTAAACTTGCACAACAGTTATAATATTGCACAACATGCGCCACTTTATAAAGCGCATATTTACAAATGATGACGATATCATTTTTAAGATGAAATGCAGCAAAATATGTTGATTATATTATACAGATAAAACTTTAACTTCATTTAAATAATATATATTGTTAATAATCAAACATGTGAGGACACGGTGCCGCAGCGCTGGCTAGTTCACGGATTATTCTATACCTCGTGCTTTATTCTTGCTGGGCTGGCGTGACACTGGTAGGATAGATAGGTAGAATAATTAAACACGTACTATGAAGATATTTCAATGTTCCTTAAACGTTTTGAAGAATCGTCGTTCTAAGCTTACAGATGGTTTAACGTCAGTTACAGAGCTGATTGTGTGGTGATTGGGTATTTGGAGAAAGAAAAGTAAGGACAGGAATTGGAGGTTAGTACATTTCAAAGAGACAGTACTGCTGCAATAAATTATTTTACTGAAGGTCGCGTATGGCACAGCAAGCATCTTGCGTGAGGCAGGAACAAGCACTGCCCACCGTGTTCCCATGTTTAATATCATGCTTTCATTTCTATCATCATGAAAAAGATATCTCGTATACATCTCATTATTTGAATTATTCAGAGAGCTGTAATATCACGAATGTAATGGATTCTGTGTCCTGTCGGAGAAAGAGAAAGAACAGAAGCATGTAGTGATTCACACACAGAGCACATAGAAGATCAAATACAGAACAAAGCATTTAACGTGCTACTTTAGTTACAATGGGATTTGAGAAACTAGTAAATTAAATGATTTTAAGATAAAGTTTATGATGTTCTACTTTAATGGCAAAATAAACTACATGATTAAAGTGGAAATTTCAAGATTAAAGTTGACATTTCGTACTTTTTCCCCACTGTGTGACAATTTTTTTTCTCTGTACCCTAAAAAACTTTCATATGACACTTAGACGGTGGGCTACGACTCGCCTTTTCAAGGCGACTTTGATATGTGACAACTTCTTTTTTATTTCGGGCACTGTGCGACTTTGTGAACTTGAGCTTTCGAGTTTCTCCGACATGCTATGTCACTCGATCAACTTCCTTTTGTTGTTTATATCACCGTTTAAACCAACAAATAGTACGTTTTTCTTTCCCCTGTGCTTTTTCCCATTGTCTTTTCACAGAAGGCTGAGCTTAAGGGCTGTTTACAATGATTTGCATATTCAAAGAGGTGTAATTCTGGGAGGAGTTGGGGCGGGACAGCAGGCACGTGCACATGCGTTACTTTTCACGCTGATCGGGATTTATGGAGCGGAAGAATGTGGAAGTTGGCGAACGCACAGATTCCTGCATCTGTATTTTTTTGTGCGTAAGTACATTTCCGCTTTTGTGCTTACGTCATGTTATAGTGCGAATTCTATGCACGGCGTTATGCATGGGGCCCCTGGACTGCTGAAAAACGTTTCTTACCATTATGTTATTATGAAGCCATGCCTACAATGTTGCCAAGGTATTGCTCAGGCCTAATACTTACGTAAGACACGCCTATACCATTTCCCATGTAACACTGGGGACTAATGCTTTCCACCCAGTTTTCGCAGCCCAAGTGATGCTCGTGTCTCACACTAGAGAGGTCAAATCAAACAATCTGGCAAATGACAGCATGGCTACTTTCTGTATGTAGGCCTTACTGCTCACATAACTGAGCAGATATTTATTTCTTATTGATCTGCAATACTTTATTCAACATCATGAAGAATTTCTTATTTTGTAATACAAACACAGAGTTTTAAGTGGGATGACAGGTCTTATTAAATAATTTGAGAATCTGAATAACAGACACAAATGAGAACCATCAACAGGGTCCAGCAGAACCCTTCTGTAATTTAAATTGATAAACCCTTATCACCTTGGCTCAGACAGAGTTATATGAGATACTCAGTCGCCACCATAGACAACATGGCTGTCACTTCAACTAGGCAAGTCTCAGAAGGGTAATGGTGAACTTTTAACAGCACATTGCTTGTACTAAGAGAGGAGACACTGCTATGTGTCACATAAATTGGCTGTAAAGACTGGACACTTCCTCCATTGGGCAAATCTGACCACGCCACTATGTAAAACAGGAATCTTCAGTCAAACATAACAGATGAATCAAAGGCTTTTCCACAGAAAGCGATGAGTGACACTGAATGTGACAGCTCTGATGACGACATCAATATGTTTACAGAATAAGTGACAGGCTTCATTAGAAAACTCAAGGACAATATGGTTTACAAAGTCATCATCACGACTTCACAATATCAGAAGCCATGGGTGGATAACACCACTACTGATGCACTAAACACAAAAACCGCTGCTGCCAACTCAGGGTTTGTATCTGGGAGTATGGATGGTTGCAAAGCCACCTCGTACAATCTATGGAGAGCCGTGAAATATTCTAAGCAGTGAGATGGAGGAAAAGTGAAAGGATAATTTGAGCAGTCTGATCTTAGACACATGTGGCGAGGATTACAGATACAGAAATAACAGACTATGAAGCAACTGCTCCCACCCTGGTCAGGGCTAACACCTCTCTGGCCGACTAGCTGAATAGTTAGAAAGAATCTAAATTGTCCCCAGGGGGACATTTGGCTTTTTATAGAAGCTCTTTAAATAAATAAATGCATAAATAGGTAGATAAATAAGTAAATAAATAAAAATACACACACCCTTTGGTCTGAACATACTGTACACTGGAGTTACTATAAAGCAGAGGTGGTGAAGTGCATGGCAGAGGGTGTGGTGCATTTGGGAGGAGACAGGCTGGCTGGAAGAATGAGGGTTAGGGTTGGGATAAGAAGTCCATCAGGAGGTCATGATGCCCAGCAGAGTAAGCAAAAGCTGATGTTGGCAGTAGGGCGAGAAGGTCTATGCTGGGAAAGTGCTAGTGAGTGAGTCTGATTACAGAGAGTCCTATAGGCCAGGAGGCTTAGGGCATCAAGTAGTTTGCCAGCCAGACTGGCCAGAGACTCCCTCTCTCATCGGAGACAGAAAGTCATGAAGTCCGGGTGGGCAGAGGGTGATGTTCCCATACAAACAGCTGTAAACCTACTTTTGCCCATATTTGTATGTAAATGTGCCATGATAACGGTGTTTTTATTTGTGAATGAGTGGGTTATTAATTATTTTCACTTCAAGGGCAATATGTGATTCTTTACTTTGTTGTAAGATGCTAATTTTGTCATGTTTCGAGTGTTAAAATTGTATTAAAATGTAAAGCATTTGAATGTCATCTTGGGCCTCACACAGCCCTTATGTTTGGAAATTGGGGTAATAGTGCCATCTGTTGGTTAGCTTGATGAATAGCATTTCAAGTTTAAAGAACTGAAAATGTGCTTGTTGTAATTACTCCTCCTGGGTAATCTATAATATATCAGTCTGCCATTTTGATTGCTTATGTGTGACATGCCTCCATTGGTACTTGTGTCCTTACCATATTTCTTTATTTCTGTTTATATTCCACACACACATATATTTACTAAAGTGTTTGCTGTGGAGCCTGAAAGGGCATTCAGGCTGCTCTCTGTTGTGCCTGCAGTTCTTTCTAACCAAAGAATTAGGCCAGATGGCGTACAATCAGCCCAGTAACGTACATCTGGGCTGGTGTGTGCATACTGTATATACACAACTGGCTATGATGTGGTTTACTCTTTTCCAGAGGATCGCATAAAAATTACAGTTTTGAACTTGTCACATAAAGCACGTTGAGACATGAAAAGGTTTGTGGCAGCCACCTGTATATTATATCCTGGCTGCAAAGAAGTACATTTTTCAAGGGTTCTTTATTCATGCGAGTCCAAAACAGAACTGAATAGCTGCCTTAAGATGGCGGCTTTTAAAGGCAAGTGGAGGAAGTGATGTCATCATGGCCAGAACCGGAAGTGACGTCATCGGTGGCACCGGAACCAGGTGGGATTTCCCGAGAATGGTCTGTCCTCCTGGCATTGCAAGCAATCTTTGCTTCCATTTGGGAGACTGGCATCATCCCAACTGACTGGACAACGGGACCTGTCGTCCCTATCTGGAAAGGGAAGGGTGATCGCCTGGATTGCAACAACTACAGGGGGATAACACTGCTCTCGGTGCCGGGTAAGGTCCTTGCTAGGGTCGTCCTCAATAGGATCCGTGATCACTTGCTCACCTAGCAGCAACCGGAACAGTCTGGTTTTACGCCTAAGAAGTCGACCGCATCCTGGCACTGAGGGTTCTCATGGAGTGCAAGCGAGAATGACGGCAGAGTTTCTTTGAAGCCTTTGTCGATTTTCACAAAGCATTCAACTCAGTTGATCAAGCTGTCCTGTGGGACATCCTGAGGTTTCGCGGGATCCCCTCGAGGTTGCTGGATATCATGGCCAGCCTGCACACTGGTACTGTGAGTGCTGTGCAGAGTGGAGGCAGAACCTCTGCATTTTTCCCAGTTGATTCTGGGGTTCGTCAGCGGTGTGTTCTGCTCCTACTCTGTTCAATGCTTGTATGGACTGGGTGTTGGGCAAGGTCATGGGGCCCTGCGGCTGTGGGGCATCTGTTGGTGAAGACAACGCTGTGATCTTCGCGGAGTCAATGGAGGCTCTGATCAGGGCGCTTGAGAGACTGAGTGTCTGGGCTTGCGAGTGTCCTGATAAAAACCAATAGCCAGGCCTTTAATGACCTCTTGGGCACGGCCATCAGCAGTGTGTCTGTCTGCGGAGAGAGTGTCGACCTTGTCATTGAGAGGTTTACTTACCTTGGCAGTGACATTCATGTGACTCTGGTGACTCTTCCTATGAAGTCAGTAGATGGATTGAGAAAGCATCGGGGGACATGAGGTCATTGGAAAGGGGTGTGTGGCGCTCTCGATATCTATGCAAAAAGGATGAAGGTCCAAGTCTTTAGAGTCCTGGTGCTTCCTGTCTTGCTATATGGTTGTGAGACACTGACGCTATCCAGTGACCTGAGATGAAGACTGGACTCCTTTGGTACTGTGTCTCTCCGGAAAATCTTTGGGTACCGTTGGTTTGACTTTGTGTTGCTCACCGAGTCCCGAATGAGGCACATGACCTGCATTGTGAGGGAGCATCAGTTACGGCACTACGTTTCCCCGAGGGTGTTCCAGCTCGTAAGATCCTCATTGTTGGGGACCCGAGTGGCTGGACCAGGCCAAGGGGGCGCCCACGTAACACCTGGCTGCGACAGATAGAGGGTCATTTCTGGAGGGTGGGACTGGACCATGTGTCTGCCTGGGGGGTTGCCAACCGGGATCCCGAGTTGTTTTGTTGTGTAGTGGGTGCGGCAACGAGCTGTACCAGTGCATGCTCCCCAACTTGACTTGGTCTGTAAGGAATTGAGAGAGACAATTAACACACCTCGCCTCCCCCTGGTCAGGCATGGAATTACTATTATTCAGGCCTTTCAGTTGTCTCCTAATTGCACACGTGTGACAACCTATTTGTTTTATGTGAGTCTGATATTGTATTAGTTGTCTTTGTGTGGATTACCTGAACTGCTTTGATTTCATAAATCATCAAACACACAGCATGCACTTCTTTGTGGAAGTGGGAGGTAAAGTCTCAGAATTCAAATACAATGGCACTAACTGTTATGAATTTATTTTATCCACAAAGAGAACTTTGAGTTTTAACAGAAGCTCTTTAAATAAATAAATAGATACACACGTAAATAGATAAAAATATATTGTGATGGAAACTGGGGTATCAGCAAACCCCAAACCCGACACGAACACACACAGAGCCCCGGGTTCAAATAACAGATGGTTTATTCATCCAGAAGTGTACAATACCTCCACGAGTTAACTAAAGCACAGGTTTTTTCCCTCCACAATTCCTCTCACCACTGCGCTGCCCTCCTCCAGTTGAGTGTTACTCCACGTCCTCCCAGCTCCAACTCACCTGGACAAGGGAGTGCGGTCCCTTTTATTAAGGACCCGGCAGTACTTCCAGTGCCAGGGGCACTGTCCAAAGGAAATACTTCTGGGTCATACAGAAGTCCCATTTTAGGGAGTGCATCTACCGACAGCACCCCCTTGTGGCATCCATAGTTCCCAGCAGGGCTGTATTAGTTGACAACATCTCCCAGCATTCCCTACTGGTTTTTCAAATGGGTGCCGATATGGAGGGCTGCTGTTCTGGGGGAATACAAAGTCTCCAGCAATATCTTCCACTTCCAGTGGGCTGTCTGTCCATTCCCTCCGGCCGTCACTTCTGGGTCTGGCTTTTTCTTTCCTCTTGATCAGGATGTCCATCTGTCTGCTTGGAGCCTCCCATCCGGGTATGGAACCATCCCATTCTCTGGTCAGGATGCCCGTCCAGCCTGTGTGGAATTTACAATATATATAGACATGCACACACGCATAGGGGACAGTTAAAGGGCCCTGGTGACTGCAATTCTAGCACTGCTCCAGATGTTGGCACTATATCCTAATGCCTCTCTCTCCTTCTCCCGCAGCAGACCAGTTGATTGATGTCCAGGACACCTCTGATGTCACTTCCAGCGAAACGTCCACGTGGACCTGCCTCTTCCTGTCAGAAGGGCCCAAAACTGGTAACTGCAACTCCTGGAAAAGTTCTGTCTTGAACTCACGCCTGTAGAGCTGACTCCACAATATTTTTTTTATTGATTTTAATTAAAAGCAAATGACAATCCGTATAATAAAATCAAACTTAACAAAACCAAAATTCAACCCCCACCCAAAAGAAAGAGGGGAGAGACAGCCAACAAAGCAAATCTTTGAAGCAGCAAGGAAGGAAGAGTATCCTTTTCCCAAATATAGAAGCTTATTCTAAAATGGTACTGATTAGATCCTGCCATATTTTTAAAAAGTTTTGAACAGATTCTCAGAGTGAAAATGTGATTTTTTTTTTCCAATTTTAAAGCAGTAGGAATGGATTCTTCCAGTTAAGCAGGATACGTGCTGGTAGTGAGGTAAAGGAAATTACAATTTTTTTGTCCAGTGTGGAAGTTCACCTGTAAATGGGTTTGGAGTGATTGTGACACCAAGGCTGTCTGAGAGGCATTCAAAGATATTGGTCCAAAATGATGTTAATTTGGTGCAGGCCCAGAACATGTGGCCCAATGAGGCTGGAGCTCGATTGCAACGTTCACAGGTTGGATCTTGCCCTGGAAACAGTTTTAATTGAAGTAAATGTGCTCGACAGGAGATTTGAAGTTGAATCACTGAGTGCTTTGCACATTTGGAGCTCGAGTGTATTCTGTGCATGGCTTCTTTTCATTCCTTTTGTGAAATATTAAGTGACAGATCCATTTCCCATTCTACCTGGGGATCTTCGAATAGAATGAGCTCCACAATATTTTGCATGTTTTTTGAATCTCATTGCCTTCAAATATATGCAATGGCCATCTTAGCACCCCAACTCTTTATCGTTGTCCCCTCTCTCTTTATATATATATAGTATATATATATATATATAAATCTATACTAATTAATAAAAGGCAAAGCCCTCATTGACTCACTGACTGACTGACTGACTGACCTACTGACTGACTGACTCACTCACTCACTCATCACTAATTGTCCAACTTCCCGTGTAGGTGGAAGGCTAAAATTTGGCAGGCTGATTCCTTACAGCTTACTTACAAAAGTTAGGGCAGGTTTCATTTCGAAATTCAATGCGTAATGGTCATAACTGGAACCTCTTTTTTGACAATATACTGTAATGGACGGCAGCTCGATGGCCGTGGGAGGCGGAGTTCAATGTCATGTCATCACGCCTCCCACGTAATCACGTGAAAAGACTGTGAATGCAGTAGGGAGAAATGAAGGAAGAGCCGCAAACAGCGAAGAACAAAAAATTCATTAAACAATAGTGAAGGGAGCGAAACAATAAGAAGCGAGCGAGTGAAGCATACAAGCATCTTCATAAGGGAAACAAAGCACGGTGTAAAACGTAAGTTTAAATTAAGTTTATAGAAACGCTCCCATTGCGGATTGCAATAACATATTCGCGAGATAAAAGTTTAATGAGAAGACACGAGGTATAAACAAACCACACGCCGTAGCGCAACGTTAGGGCCAACAATTTCAACCATTCTATGATCTGCTTCTCGCAACTGAAAGACGGCACATGGCGGATGTTAGCCGACTTGATGACCGCAACGTTAGGGGCTTCAACTCTGGCGCTGCTGATAGAGATTCGATTCCCGAGAGCGGATGCAGTGAGTGTGTAGCCTGATGAGCCCAGAATTACGGAGAAACACGTGTCGCGTACTCTTTGCATTATTTGAAAGTTAACTATTAAAACCATTCTATAATCAGCTTCTGGGAACAGAAAGAGGGCACGTGGCGGACGTAAGGCGACTTGCTGACAAACCACAAGCGTGACCTGGCAGGTAACCACCCATACAGTCAGATTGTGATTCAGAAAACGAATGCCATGAATGTAATTACCACGATCTACATACTGTCAAATAAACGAAACACACGCCGTAGCGCGACAGCTGTGAAAAGCGAGGTTCACAAAAAAACAGATCCTTAACAAATTGTTATTGGTATATTTTCGATCCGTTTAAAAAGGTTTTCTTTTCTTCTTAATAAAAAATTAAAAGCAGTACTTCGCCGCAACAAAGTGCGACAATTTGGCTATATATATCTGCTTCTCGCAATTAAAAGAGGGCACGTGGCGGATGTTAGACGACTTCATGACCAAACATAAGTGTTACCTGCCAGGTAACCACCCATACAATAAGTATGGGTGTGATTGTGATTCAGACTAGGAATGCAATGAATGTAATTACCCCGATCTACATACAAGGCGAAAGTCTTGCAACATTCAAAGATGATGGTTTGGGATAAGTACACCATAGAACATAAAAGAGCTTATGAAGCCGTGAACCGAAAAAAGCAAGATCTCAGAGATCGTAAAAAAAAAAAAAAAAGGAGGTAATGTTGTTTTACTCGCTGTAGATTTTATGCTTCTACATGTAATTGGCGAAGAGGCGCTAGAGGTGTATAACAATTTTCAGTTTGAAGAAGATGGAGACAATATGAAATTGAACAAAATAGTTGAAAAATTCGAAGCGTATTGCAACCCAAAGCACAATATGACGTTTGAGCGGCACAAGTTTTTTTACATGTTTCCAGAAAAGCGGCAAAACAATAGACCAGTATGTGACGGAATTGCGTAATAGGAGCTGTTCTAAGAAGAAACCATCAAGACATCAAAGGACCAATAACCTCTAATCAGAACACTAACACCAGCGAAACAAATATTAATGAGAAAACAAGTATAAATCAGGAAAGAACATCTCAACTGCAAACACAATTAACCAGAACATCAAAACGTCAAGTAAAACCACCAGAACGACTCATTGAGACATGTTGAGGATTAAAGGAACATTTTCACTTAAGAAATGCTGAATTCCTTTAACAGTTGTGCTTTTTATACATAGTTTGAATGCTGGATGTATGCCTGAAATGTTCTGGATAGTTCAGTTGTTTGAAGTGATAAAGTTTATCAAAGTAGCATTTGAAATGTATAACATTACTAAGCTTATAAGTACTGCCTTACTTCTCTTTAAGAAAGGAAGATGTACTGATACTTGATTTAAACGATTCCATGTCCTGGTGGGTTTGCGTAGCTTATTGTCAATATCTTTACACCTGTTTTTAAGACTTATTGACTGAAACGGGCTTTCACGAAAAAAGTTAGGGCTTTGCTACAGGATACACCATCCACAACTTAAGGAAGTAAAAATAAAGGTATATATTTCTGTTTTATTTTAAACCTTTTAAGTTCGTATGCATAGCCCCATTTGGTTGTTTTAGTTTTTTTTTTTCTTTCTTCAGTAATATTTAATCTCCTTAAAGAAAAACAACATATGCATTTTACTTTTTTTGTATCTCTTTATTAATATTTTAGTGTAAAAAGATAACCAGTATTTAAACCTTTTATGTTACTTTATAAAGTTATTTTACACAATGTTGAAAAATTAATAAGAAAGCTACATACTGTATTTTGGCAGCTACTGCTTTAATTTTCAATGAAATGAAAAAAGCTCTCCAGGAGAAAACCTCAATGAAGAAGAAACAATGAATCTAAAAAGGAGAAACCCTCATTTATAAAGGTTTGCTGCAGATGACTTAACTGAAAATAAATGAATAGTTCCTATGTGTATAATATATATTTATCTATTTGACTTATGCCTTTATTCCAGCAACTTGCAACACCTGAGGTACAATTTGTTACATTACTTTTGTTTATTGCAGCACAGGCAGGTGAAGTGACTTCCTCAGGGTCACACAGTGGTGTCAGTACCACGATTTGAACTGACAAGATCCGGGGTTGCTGAAATATTACTGAAGAAAGAAAAAAAATGAAAACGGGCAAATGGGGCTATGCATACAAATGTCCATCCATCCATTATCCAACCTGCTATATCCTAAATACAGGAGCCAATCCCTGCCAACACAGGGCACAAGGCAGGAAACAAACCCCGGGGCAAGGTGCCAGCCCACCGCAGGGCACACACACCCACACACCAGGGACAATTTAGAATCGCCAATGCACCTAACCTGCATGTCTTTGAACTGTGGGAGGAAACCGGAGTACCTGGCGGAAACCCAGACAGACACGGGAGAACATTCAAACTCCACGCAGGGAAGTGAACCCGGGTCTCCTAACTGGCACCTTTCACTGCGCCACCATGCTGCCCGCATACAAACTTAAAAGGTTTAAATAAAACAGAAATATATACCTTTATTTTTACTTCCTTAACTTGTGGAGGGTGTATCTTGTAGCAAAGCCCTAACTTTTTTCATGAAAGCCACTTTCAGTCAATAAGCCTTAAAAACAGGTGTAAAGCTAAACTTGCAGCACCGCTATTCAATTACACTTGCCTAACGCCTCTCCTAAGGGGACATACTGTGGGATCTGGGCATCAGTCAAAGCACCAATCACAGGCCCGATTAGATAGCGGGAAGCTGTGATTTGTCGTCTCCCTCCCATGTAACAATCACAGCCCGCGTTACAACGCACTATGTATGTCTGTATATATGAAGAGGATGGGTGGATGGATGGATGGATATATATGTGTGTGCGTATGTATGTGTGTATATGTATGTGTATATATATGTTGATATGTGTATATATATATGTATATATATGTGGATGTGTATATGTATATATATATGCATATATGTATATATATGTATATGTAGATATGTCTATATGTAGATATGTATATATATGTATATATGTATATGTATATATATGTTTACATAACCTCTTTAACACACTACTTCTCCGCTGCGAAGCGCGGGTATTTTGCTAGTTTATATATAAAAGCCAAATACCACTGACTCACTCATCACGAAATCTCCCGAACCATGAGGACTTGGGACTTGAAATTTGGAATGTAGGTTTCCCTTGGCCCATAGGTGCTCACTAAAAATAGGTTTTAAAAATTTTGTGGTCCAAGCACGAAAGTTCTTATAGTTTTTTAGACCCGTTTGTATGTCTGTTTGCTTTTCATGAGAGAACTACGTAACGAATTTAGGTTTTTTTTCTGTAATTTGCTTGAACATTCTGTTGATTTTGCAACTTTCTCATCGCGCTAAGTATCATAGTTCACTTGCGGTACTGATTTATTAGCGCGAATCCGAGAGAGACTGATCAGGCTGCGGGAGGTGATGGGGCCCTCCTCAATTATGTGTCTACCTCAGGGTGAAACCTTAACTTGGTTAGTGAATGAGAGAAGTACTTAATGGATTTAAATCTTTTTTTTTCTATAATTTGCTTGAATATTCTGGTTGATTTTGCAACTTCTCTCATTGCACTAAGAATCATAGTTTGCTTGCAGGAGCGATATATTCATGCTACCGAGGGGAGGAGGAAGATTGATGTCAGGAGTAGAGAGCTGGACGGGACCCTCCTAACTGTCCTCTTTCACTCATACGCGGGCGAAGCAGCAGGGGATGGCTAGTATAAATAAACAAATAAATATATATATATATAAAAGCCAAATACAATTCCTATTATTTTCAAATGTCCATAAGTGCCACAAACCCCAATCTTCCCCAAAGTCCAGACCAACCACTCTGCCTCTTCGGAACGCCTCCTTTTCTCTTTCTAGCACCTTGTCCTGCTTCCACCCGACTTCAGCCTCGAATGAAGGGAGACGGCCCCTTTAATCCATACCCGGATGTGTTCCAGGTGTGCACCGGCAATCCCGCAGACACGCCCCAGTGTGGCGGAAGTGCCGGCTGTCCTCCCGGAAGCACTCCGGGTGTTCCCTCTTTTTTCCCCCCAGCACTTTCTAGTGCTGGGGTCCAGGGTCCATCAAACCATAAGTCCTGTACCCGAGGCCCCCAATACAACCAGGGTGGTCGCCCCCTCGTGGTCTGGAGGAGGCATGAGCCCTCCTCCTGTCTCCCCGGGCGTCCCAGCCAGGTGGGAATCCCAGCCGGGTGCCACAGTATATATATATTTATATGAGGGGGTACCTAAAAATAACCAGAATCTGTACTTGGTGTACAATCCCAATTTAGTTGTGAATTTCGCCACTAGGTGTAGCACACTTACAGTATTCTGTGGCTGTCTGCCAAGTGGCGTTGCTCTGTATTGTTCGTATGCCATTCCATGTTGGTTTTTCTTGGTGCTTATTGAAACGTGCTCTGCAATTTTTGTGATGGGTGATCATAAAGATTAAATCTTTTTAAAATGCGTTAAATTTTGTTTTCTTTTACGGAAAACAGTTGCTGAAACTATAGTGATGCTTGAAACTACTTTTAAAGAGGAAGCTTTAAGTAAAACACAGGTCTACAAGTGGTTTTCACATTTCAAATGAGGGAAAATGTCACTTGAAGACCAACCAAAATTTGGCTGACCTTCCACAATTTCAAATGATGGAAATCTTAAAAATGTTGGCAATGCAACTTACGAAGATTATTGTTATGAAGAGATTTCTGAATTGACTTGTGGGTCTTGGAGTTGATGGGGTAGAGATAGTTTGGGGAGACTGGTCATTAGAAGAAGGGGGCACTGGGGTTATTAAATCCACTAAAAAATTGGTTCAGGGCGTTAGCTTTCTCCACAGCTTCTTCTAGAGTCCCGGATTGCTTCAGTTCAGTTGTAATGGCCGACCCCTTACCCAGACCAGTCACTGCACTACCAAGACTATTCCTTGGATCACTCTTGCTGTAATAACAAGCCGTACTCCTTATAATTTGTACCTTTTTTCCTAAACGACGAAATAACCAAACAGTAGACAGGAATGTAAAATCAAACACAGATATATTGTAAATGGAAATGACAAACAAATATTCAATAAAGTAGATATGTGCGCACAAAATACCACTATCCCAATGACAACAGTGACTAATTACTATATAAGACACGAATATACCAATATTTACAAAAAAACCTCCCATGCCCCATAACAATTAATTGAAACACGGAACACAAGTACAAATACAGATTAGTTAAACACAGTGATTTAAATGTGGTGAAAAATGAGTCCAAAATAAAGTTTGGCGGTATTGATTACCGGCTGTAGTGTTATTGTGCTCCTTCCCGAAAACAAAACTACCTCACCGTGAAAAGTCCTGGCAATGGCTGGTATGAATCCGAACCCCGGGTTTTCTCAGCTCTGGCTGTTGTGATGTTGAATCAGATGTTGAAAAAGCAAGCAGTGGACTAAAACAATGATCGACAGTGATGAGTTTGTAAATGAACGGGTAAATTGTCTCCTTTCTCCTCTCGATTTCTCTCCTCTCTCCTTCTCCTTCCCTTCTTATCTTCGCTCCTCTTTTTAAATACAGAATGTCCCGGATGTATCTGTTGAGTTTAAGAGGTGATTTCTGTCTCAGGGCTACGGTCTCTCTCCAGCATCCTTCCCCTTTTCACTTACAGGGTCAACATTTACTGATGTACATATAATGGACAGTAAACGGGACGATGAAAACAAAACGCACTCAGCACAGACAAAAAGCAAACACTTATTATTATGTAGCCCCACTACACAGTACCGTAAATCCCCAACAAAAGGCCGCGGCTTATACATAAATTTTACAAAAATGCATATTGGGTGCAGCTTGCTTAAATGGGGCGGCCTATCTAAAAACATTCGATAAAAGTATAATTCAGTGCACAAAAAGACGACATACTCATTGAATTTAAATGTACTGTTCACTTCAAAAAATCAGATAGTTATTTTAACTGTATCTATGAACATCGTTACTAAGTCCACAGTTTGAAAAGAATATGAATTATGAATTGTTCAATAGACAAAAAAATTGTCAATTAAAAATGACACCACCATTGGTTCAGTGATCACTTGGTGCTGCTGCATCTAGCCTCTTCCTCACATTCGTCTCTTTCAGGTTCATTGCTGCAATGTAAAAATGGAACTTTTTCAGAGCTTTGCTACATTACATCCTAGTATATAATACAAGCTAGGAAAAAAGTAAAATTTAACAGAAATAAAAGGAACAAAAGTTTATTGTTGGCTGGGAAAAGACAAGTTTTTAATTTTCGTTTGAACGACTGGAGAGTGGGGGTACTGCAGTACAGCAATGTCAATCATCTGTCTACACGTAAATTCTTCAGAATAAAATTAGCAACACTGAAATTAGGCTTACCTTTCTTCAAATCCTTCAAAATCAGATCCATAATCGTTGCCTTTAATTTGATGGCTACTGTCGAAACCATCCGATTGTTTTCATGCTGCACGAGAATCCAATCTTTAAGTCACTTCTCCAAGTTTGGCCATTTTGCTTCCCTTGTACGCCTTGCATGCCTACGTGGTGGAAGCGCGCGCAAAGCTTCCTCGTCTTTACGCCAGTTTCTCACTTGTTTTTCATCCACTTCAAAGTGGTTCAAAGTGCACAATTGCTGTTTTCTTTCACAAAAGCAACGACCTGGAGCTTAAATTCTGCAGCATAGGACTTGCGTTGCGGCATGATATCAGTAAGTGCAAAATGTTATCAATTTAATTGTTCATGCTCAACTATAATACAATACAATCCAATACAGTTTATTTTTGTATAGCCCAAAATCACACAGGAAGTGCCGCAATGGGCTTTAACAGGCCCTGCCTCTTGACAGCCCCCCAGCCTTGACTCTCTAAGAAGACAAGGAAAAACTCCCAAAAAAACCTAGTAGGGAAAAATGGAAGAAACCTTGGGAAAGGCAATTCAAAGAGAGACCCCTTTCCAGGTAGGTTGGGCGTGCAGTGGGTGTCAAAAGAAGGGGTCAATACAATACAATGCAGTACACAGAACAGAACAATTCCTCAATATAGTAAGAAATAAAAAATATAAATTTTTTAGAAGTACGGAGCAGAATTTAACAGTAGATGATATCACATAATAAGATTTGGATAATTTTAGACTCCTGGAGACCTCATCCATCAAGCTGCCTCCCCCATTTGGCCATTCCACAACTGAAACAGTGCTGGGCCAGCCAATCCGATGAAAGGACCCCTCCTTCCCATGATTCCTGTGATCCTCCATCTGGGATGACTTTACCTTAGGCAGGCAAAACAACTTGGCAGGTGGGCTGTGGCACCAAGTGCCACATCTGAGTACCGAGAAGAGAAACAGAATAGGTGAGGGTTAGTATCCAATTCTAACTATCATGTTACTTATGTTTTAGTGCTAATGACTAACAACAGAGATGCAGTCTGTACAGTTAACCCTATAACGCAGAGCGCGACGTTTTTGTAACATTTAATTAAAACGTATCTGGTACAGAAATTATAAAACTTTTGGAGCCGATAACGATGTCGACGAAATCGTCGCACTTTACTATTACAAATGCATACCGCTAGTCAGGCATTTTAGCGGCCAAATGCTTGAATAGTGGCACATGTTTTGACCGATTGTGCCTATGAGGTTAGGTGCTCGTTGGCGTTCAGTGCATTTTTACGATAATTTTCAATCTAGTGAAGTTTTAGTGTTGATATTTTTTGTATATGTTCATAAAACTGTAGTTTTTATGTCAAAGGTGTAATACTCATAAAAAAAACATTATATTTATTATATATTTCCGCTTTTTCAAAACGTAACAAATTCGTTATGTTCGTCTTTTGAATCGACGGTGACAAAAATTACCACAGCATGGATTGTGGTTTGTTTTATAGAAAACGGCGAATTTATGACCTACATGGAAGCGGTACAGACTCAGACAAGGAAGCAGATGCTAATATGGATGAATCTGGTAAATAAAATGTGTATTATATTTAAAAATTTTGATTTTACAATATAAAATTTGGGCAGCACGGTGGCGCAGCACTCCCTGCGTGGAGTTTGCATGTTCTCCCCGTCTCTGCATGGATTTCCTCCCACAGTCCAAAGACATGCAGGTTACATGCATTGGCAATTCTAAATTGTCCCTAGTGTGTGCCCTGCGGTGGGCTGGCACCCTGCTCGGGGTTTGTTTCCTGCCTTGTGCCCTGTGTTGGCTGGGATTGGCTCCAGCAGACCCCTGTGACCCTGTGTTCGGATTCAGCAGGTTGGAAAATGGATGGATGGATATAAAATTTTAATTATATTGCTATTCAAACTATTTTGATAACAATATTTATTTTTTCCAATGATAGGAAGTGAATATGCGCCCAATTATTTTGATTTGGATGAATTAGAAGACCTCGTAGTTACTAATGATAAACTAGTGAAGATGAGTTAGAAACTTCAGTTGTTGAAGTTGAAGAATCAATTCCAATAACTACAAGTTCAAAGCCATCTACATCAAGAAATCGAAGAATTCCTCTTTGGCGGCACATTTCTGGAGATGGTACAGCTATACCTATGCCTGAATGGTTAGGACAAATAGATTCTTCTGTGGTAGTAAAACGTCCTGTTGAATATTTTAGACATTTTTTCTCGAAGGATATCATTACTCATATTGTAAATCTTTATGCAATCCAGCAAAATCCCAATAAACCTCTTGCACTGAGTAGCCAGGAACTTGAGCGATTTTTGGGTACACTGCTTGCTACAGTATGTCTATGGAGAAGCTCTCAAATTCACGTTTATATTGGAAGAGCAAACTAAACTGTCCTATTGTATCGGAAGTGATAAGTAGAGATAGATGGGAAGATATAAAGTCCAAGATTCACTTCAATGATAATTCACAAATTCCCTTACCTAATGAGAAAACATAAATTATTCAAGATCCGGCCTTTGATAGACCATTTACAAAAAAAGTTTCGGGAAATACCAATGCCCCAAAATGCTATGCGTGGATGAACAGATAGTTCCATTCAAAGGTAGATCAAGCATAAAACAATATATACCCAGCAAACCACACAAGTGGGGATACAAATTGTTTGTTCTTTGCGATGACAAAGGCATCATGTATTATTTTTTCATATAATCAGAGAAAATTGAACCGGTATTAGGAGAACCCGACTTGGGAGCTAGTTCAAATGTAGAACTGAAATTGGCCCAATCAATTCCTGTTGGATTGAACCGTTTATTATATTTTGATAACTGGTTTACATCACTTCCTTTGATGACAACTTTAGCAAAGAAAAAAATATTTAGCTTGGGAACTGTTAGAATCAATCGTTTGCCTGGCATCAAACTAATCAAGGACAAAGATTTGATGAAAAGAGGCAAAGGGTCCCATCAAGAAGTGACTGCTCTAGTTGAAGATACTGAAGTACGTGTAGGGAAATGGGCAGATAATAGAGTTGTAAACCTTATGTCAACTTTTGCCTTGGCAGAACCAAAGGCCAACTGTAAGCGATATGACAAAAAGACAAAACAAACCATCACAATCGATTGCCCCACTATTGTGAAAACCTACAATCAGTTTATGGGAGGTGTTGATTTGATGGACTCGCTAATTGCACTGTACAGAATTCACATCAGATCGAAAAAATATTATCACAAATTATTTTTTCATTTTATAGATGTGACTGTTGTGAACTCTTGGCTACTTTATCGTAGAGACTGTGAGAGCCTTCAGTTACCAAAAAAAAAAAGATCCAAAGTCTGCAAGAGTTCAAAATGAGCATCGCTGAAGCTCTTCTTCTTTAAGAAAAAAGTGTATAGACCAACAAAAAGAGGCAGACCTTCTACTAGCTCTACTGATGCTGAGTTTGCTAACAAAAAGAGAAGAGGTCCTGCCACCAAAAGTATCCCTGGAAGAGATACCCGTTTGGATGGTCTTTACCATTACCCTGAGGTCACAAACAGAGGAAGATGCAAAAATGTAAATTGTAAGAGTGCACCAGTATTTTTCTGCAGCAAATGCAAAGTTCATCTTTGTATCACAAAAGAAAAAAATTGTTTTGTTCAATTTCACACTAACTAAAATTATAAACAAATAAATTTTGTATTACACTTTATAAATAAAATAAGTTTTCAGTTTGTTTTTTTATTTAATAATAAAATAAGATGAAAAGTAATATCGAAATGAAAGTGCATTTTTTATTCTTGTATTATAGATCCATGGACGAATGTGACAATTTGGTTACATTTAAAAAACATTACAAATTTTATATTTTTTAAATATATTTTGGTTGTTTTATATATTGATAACTATGAAAGTAAAGAATAAAAACTTTTTTTTCTTTCTGAAATTAAAAATTCAGGCGTTATAGGGTTAATCAGCAGCTCTAGTCAGGGTGTGCTAAACTGAAGTAGTGAGTCTTCAGCCAGGATTTAAAAGCTGAGACCGAAGGGGCATCTCTTATAGTAGCAGGCAGACCATTTGACAGTTTAGGGGCCCTGTAACTAAAAGCTCGACCTCCCATTGTTATTTTATTAATCCTTGGAACCAAAAGCAGACCGGCATCTTGAAATCTTAATGTGCGCTCTGGTTTGTAAGTCATGATAAGTTCAGACAAGTAAGCCAGACCTCGGCCATTTAATGCTTTATATGTTAAAAGAAGGATTTGAAATCTGCCCTAAACTTAACTGGGAGCCAGTGTAAGGATTTAAGAACTGGAGTTATGTGTTCGTATTTTCTTGTTCTTGTAATAATTCGTGCAGCCGCATTTTGGATTAACTGGAGGCTCTATAAAGAACAGTTTGAACATCCAGTGAACACTGCATTGCAGTAGTCAATCCTACTAGAGATAAATACATGAATTAATTTCTCAGAATCCTGTTTATTCAGAAAGCGCCTTAACTTCCTAAAATTTTTAAGATGGAAGAAACCTGTTTTGGACAACTTTGTAATATGCGCTTTAAATGACATGCTAGAGTCAAAGATAACTCCTAGATTGTGGGCTGATTCAGTAAAATTAATTGGGATTCCAACTGAATTAAATGATGACAAAATATTGTTGTGATCAGCGTCATTCCCTCCAACAATTAACATCTCTGTTTTATCTGTATTTAAAGACAATTAGTTTTCATTCATCCACTCCTTTAATTCACTAACACAACTAATTAAAGACAACATCGGAGAAACTTCATCTGATTTAAATGAAAGGTATAACTGGGTGTCATCTGCATACGAGTTTCCTAATGACCGATCCCAGTGGAAGCATGTACAGTGAAAACAGTAAAGGTCCCAGTACTGAGCCCTGTGGGACACCATATTGAACTTCTGTGTATAATGATGGAGTACTGTCAGCACATTTCTGTACATATTGGAATCGATTTGATAAATAAGAACTAAACCAAGTGAGCATGGTGCCTGTAAGCCCAACATCATTTTCTAGCCTGTGTAGTAAAACAAAATGGTCGATGATGTCAAATGCTGCACTTAAGTCCAACAACAACATAATTACAGTGGA